>NC_085094.1:1875648-1968148 GCF_963422355.1 Corticium candelabrum
TTGCTGTTGCAGTTTCATGTCCACAGCACGTTGGTGTGGCACTCGCTGTCGTTTGTGCTCCTGCAGACCATCTGTTATTATTCTTAGCTTCACCTGCAATGAATTAATTTGCTGCAGCACAACACGAAAACATAAACTTACACGGAAAATGCTTTACTGCTCTAGTTGCCAATAATGGGTAAGCAGTACCTTAGATGAGAAGTTTGCATTGTTAGAGTAGTTCACTACCATTACCAAATATACATGGTATCATGAGGACGACTTAAATTAAAACATTTCACTGTTTTGTGACGCCAAAACAGTACCCACTCGAAACAGCTCTTTCTTTAAATTTTAAACGTTAAATGGATATTTAACAAAATGACGTCTTACCGTAATATGAGGGTTCACATGCAATCTGTTAACTATTGCATATACTCTCTTGTTAAGTGAGATAATAATTAGCTAGTTGGCTTTTTCAACGTCTTACAAGGCCCGTCTAAAGTAATTTAAATTGATACGGTTTACGCACGTTAGTACGCTTGGAAAGTTGTAAAACTTTTTATTTGCTTTGAAAACACTACATGCACAAGCTGCATTCTTGGACACCATATAACATATAATAATTGTGCTATCGTGAGCTAGAGTTTTATGTTACTACTGATTATTCGCCGTTAAACATAAAGACAGAACGGCTGGATGAAGTATCTACTGTGCAATCTGCAGTCTGCTGTCTGCAGTGTGTGGTGTGCAGTGTGCAGTGTGTAGTGGGCAGTGTGCAGCGTGCAGTGTGCAATGTGCAGTGTGTAGTGTGCAGTGTGCAGTATGCAATACGCAGTAAATTCAGAGTGCAGTGTGCAATACGCAGTGTGCAGTGTGTATTGTACAATGTAGGCGGTATACGCAGTTGACCAAAGTAGATGCACGCTTTTCTGGATCCCAAATGTATCAATTCCGTACATAACAGTTGTTAAACATACGTCTAGAATATGACTGAGCCTTTCTAAGTGCGCATATATACATATTAGCAAGAAAATTCCGTCGCTATCAAGTACGCTGGCGGTTGCACTTCTCCCTTTTTTATCAACTTCGAGGTGTTGTGGCAGTTTGTAAATCTTGGCAGCAAGTCGGTATGTTGTTTGACGGCAAATTAGTGACGTTTTGTGTTAAAACACTACTAGAGAAAATATGGTTCCGTTACTGGAAGTTGCCATTATTAAATGTTTTGTGTGTGAGTTTCGTATATACATGTATATATTGCTCAGTAAGTCATTACTCGTATATCCCAGAAAATTTACGAGCAATATATTTCATGTTTAGACCACGCCTCGTGTTTTAATTAAAACCAGAAACGAAAGTTTCAAGCCCGATATCAGCAAAAAGAATGTCTCTGCGTTTTAGAAATTCAGTCCTGTTGCGACGCCAATTTTTCAACTACAGATATTTTAGCATACTGGCGAACTATTTTTCTACGTTTTACATCTATTGTTATGCCGGACGTACAAAGAAGTACTTTAAACTATTGGTAGTATAAATTTTGAGTAGACTGATTCAAGAACGCTTTTCTACATAATTAATTAAAAGAGATCTATATGTCCGTAAATAGAAGGTATAGACGTCTATAGCTTTGCCTTAAGCATCAACGGCGATCACCAGACTGCACTAGACGACGTAAGTGCGTTGTAGGTTTTTTAAAGTTTTGGCGTATGCCCATTGCACTCTGAACACTGTACCCTGCGCACAGGACATTGTACATTGCTCACTGCACACTGCACACTGTACACTGCGACAAGCTTTACGGGCTATTGCACCGATCTTTGTAATATCAAGTCCCGCGCTCATACACTTTTTGTTACAAAATATTCTAGAATTTTGTCTGTTTGTTGTAAGATTGTTCTTTCTTTACGACTAATGTACGTGTCTGAGCTGCTAAAGCGACTCTGAGACAGGTGCACGCGTAAGTAGTACAGTTGGCGTCAAAATGATATCACCTCTAAAACATAACCTGCTTCTATTTCAAAGAGTGCAATGTCAGAAGGGACAGCTACGGCAAACATGCGTTTGCATCGAGTCTAATCGACCGACATCCCTCCTTTTCGATGGCAGCCGTAGAGTAGTGCGCCAATATCGGAAACACCATCTCGGCTCCAAGACAACTAAGAATAAACCTGGTCTACGCCATGGAAAAGCCACCGCTACCCAAAAGGCGCGCAACGGGCTGCCAGGAACTATTTGCGAAGGGTATCTCTCCACAATTTCCAAGCAACCCAATGAGACTAGCTTTCTCCACACTCCTCTCCGAGCTGTTATGGTTTTTCGAACTCAGCGCATCTTAAATCCTCACAAAGATGTTACGTAACCAACGATACCGCAAGGTTGCCCACGAAGCAATTCTATGTAGACTTGTATATTGCGAGGAACATAACACCTTTGCAACCACGTCCGACCACGCGATATCGAGAGTTGCCAACGAAGAACTATGTGGACATGTATGAACATATGTATATGTAGGGAGGAACAGAAAACCTTCGCAACCATGTCCAATGAAGCACCCCAGAATGTGTACAAGAATCCTATCCAAAACCCACATTTGGCGATAAGGGTCCTTGTGCCAAGAATCGTATTGTCGAGCCTCTCCACGTAGAGAAAGCCTACAAGAACGATATCCTCTCCTACATACCCAAGGTAGGCTATCTTGCCGATTCGCTCCCTCGCGAAGTTGCTCGTGTTTGTAAACGATATGTACGTATTCGGGTACCTACGTTTGGAGGACACGGCCCGAGTTTGAAAAAGCATATCTTGTACGACCTGCAAGGATGGATCTGCACAAACCATCGTGGGGAAAATACGCACAGAACATCTTGGGGGAAATACGCACAAATCTGATTGAGACACACTGGCGCCAAACTGAATACCAGATGCATAGCCTACACACGGTACTACTCGAAGAGGAGGCAGGCTCCGCGATACAAAGTACTCTCGCCAAGATGAAAAAGGACACGAACGCGGTCTTTCGCAGAACGTGGAAAAGATGTATGGAGGCAACAAACACTACAGTGTATTCGTGGCAAAGATTGACGTCTCCGACATGTCGATGGTCAAACTGCAAGAGCCATTGACCCAGATAGAACAGTGTTTGCCTGCCTTTGGTTACGGCTCCCTAGTATCGAATACTCCCAGGACTTCTCTGGGGTTCTCTGTTGCAAGGCTCTGATAGAGTACCTACGCAAAGTCCACGAGTTTCGCAAGCGAGAAAACGCTACAGTGGCTTGGAGGATGGCACCCCTACCATCCTGGCCAACAGCAGCACTGTGGGAGAACACGTGTGCACGTGAGTACACAGCTCGCACTACGGATATACGACACGGACAATGGTTTAAAACAAGATCTTTTCTCTCAAGTCAAAGCTGGCGAGGTTCAAGCAAAGTTTGGTGACAAGTTGTGCGAGTACGTCGACTGTCATAGTCCCCACAGATGCAGAACGTTCTTCTACACCGACGTACAAGAACAAGGATGTACACGTATCGAGGTCTCTCCATAAATTTCGTGGTAGCAAGCTGTCCAGTGTTGAAGCCCAGAAAGTGTAGCCGAGCCGATGCTCTAGCGTTCGTTTTGCCGCCAGACCACAAAGGGCTATTAGTAGTGCAACCTCCGTAACAGCAATGGAGAAATTTAACTTTTAAATTAGATCGATGCCTGGTCCTAGCTAGTCGACTGATGGGGAGGCCTTTGTCGCAAGGTACAACCACACAACAACAGGCAGGGTGGCATGCATTCGCATAGCATCCAGTACGACGACCTTGCAGAACAAAAAAAAGCATGGGAATGGACAGCGCAATGGGCTGCGGCCGACTTTGAATTTCGCTGTTGCCCTATCTCTCGAGTGGACATGCTCTCGATAGCCAAGACCGAGGTTGAGAGAGGTCCTCTGCGATGCTACATAAAAGAAGCCGACAGAAATACCATCCTAGTTGCGTCCAAGAATCCGACACAGCACCATCGAGATACAGTCAACCCCAACGCGTCGCTGACAAAGACAGATTACATATCTTGGATATAGCGCAAGAAAAAGAGCAGCGGGATTGGAAGGGACAAGTCTATTCGAAATACACCCCATTCTAACCGGCATATGAATCTCTAGGCTTTCGAAAATCGGACGACTCTACCGTCTTCAGAAAATCGAGCACGCGGTTGTATGCAAGGAATGAAAGACAAAGACACAAAATCTGCACGAACAATAAATGCAAAGACGAGACAAGAAGGAAAAACGACGTCTCGAATTGGGAGCACTACAAACCACCTTACAAGCCTAAGCGGAATACAAAAAAGAGTTCGATAAAATGTACGCAAAGATGGGTCTTGTCGTATAACGCTCCTTTCCTACCAGACTATCGAATCTACCTCTCGAACAGTCGAGGTGTCACATCGTGGGCTTTGCTTGTCCAAGAAGTCTACCCCTAGAGAGGGTTTAGGATACGTGTATTTCTGCGAAATGAAACCAAGAAATGTTGTCGTATGGGCCACCAAGGCTATCCACCGAGTCTTAAAAATACACCAGAATTATTTCAAATGAGGCGATCGCAGTTATTGGCTTTGCGGTCAAGAGCTGGACATTGACGTGCTATCGACGAACACGCTTTACAGAGACTCCAAAGAGATCTCGTGAAACCCCATCATCGTGGTGCAGACTTCCGACTCCACACGACTCGAAGAAGTACAGAGAATGATCGACATGTTACAGCACGCAAACAACGCACACCATAGAACGACCATGTCCGCCCAAACACACCAGAAAAACGCTTGACCTGTGGAAAGGGAATTACCTGTGTAGGCAATTCTCTACGACGGTTTTCCGTGAAATATAAAAACCCATCCTGTTTATGTATCCGATACACAAGTCGGGCGAGGCGGTAGGCGACAATATTCCAGTTGTTGTTAGATTCCTTGACAAATCGGTCAAAGAAGTTGGAGGAATAGCGGCCTTGGGTGCTGCAATTACTCTTATTCGATGTTACCCCGGATGCATAAGAAACCAACCAGAGCAACAAAAGAGATTGGCGGTCGGCTATCGTTATATTCCAACATACAAAAGGAGGAATGCAAGTATTGCCAACACCCAACAGCAAGAAGCGCAAATACTGGAGGCACTACCTCTAAAACCGAGTTCTGCGTAGAGGCCTATGGTATATAAATTGCAATATCCAAAAGTTTTCATTCGAGACCGAAGGGCTTTCATACTCGTTCCACAAGTTTTTCGAATGGATACTACAAACCGCTCCATCCTTGCTCTAGCTATCGAAACGACCAAAAGCAAATAGCTATGCGCGTTGCGCTCAAACCTGCACCTGCTCGAGACGAATACCACATTGAAGTCCAAGAAGACAGCAAACCCAAGGAAGTTCCAGAAAACAACCGAGAGGACAAGGAGGAAGGCACAAAACGGTAGGTATGCTAAGAAAATTCAAAAGTAGAAAAAATACAAAATGGCAGAGAAAATAAAGAACATACCGAAGGCAGGAAAATAAAAAATTCAAACAATTAAAATTCAAGAGACAATACAATAAGGCACAGAAAATAGAGAAAATACAAAAGACTTATAACTACCACAATACATGCAAAGAAAGTCCAAGAGAGAAAATAAAAATGGCACAAAACTCAGTATACGGGGATGTAGAGACATTGGTAGGCGGACACCACGGCAGGCAGCCACCACGGTAGGTAGAGATCCAAATACAGACAGGGAACAGATAAAACCCAAAATACAGGCAGACAGGCAGTCGTAGATAGGTAGGTAGATGTTGGCAGAAAAAATTCAAAACAGATCTATAGACTGGGATGCGAGGTAGAGAAGAAAATGCCTGCATGAAATACAAACAGTTAGGCCAAATAATCCTAAACCACAGGCAGACCGGCAGTCGTACACATGCAGGTTGGTATGCAGAGGGAGTAGGTAGCCCTTTTCTGCACCAAGAGGTCTCTGTACACATCTTCGCACGTACACTCATCCCGAGGCGCATACATGTCCAAGGCCAGACTCGAATTGTCCGAAGATCGAATCGTGCAAACTGTCTTACATAGTTCCTCTAGCTTGGGTCTATCCTCTCAAAGAAACTTTTTGCGTCTAATGGGTTTGTAGTGCACCTCCAGAGCTTTCCAAGGTACATACTCCACTACGGTACCATCCACACCCGGGTGAGCCTTCTCGAGAGACCTTATGTTTTCCCTTTCATCACAAACCAAGGTTCCAGATACTCTACTCGACGGGTATCACTAGGTTTTTCTTCCATGGCGGTGTAAAAGGTATCTGTAGAGACGGCTCTATAGTCTACAGGTGTTTCCACATCCTCTTCTCCGTGCTAAACCATATAACCAAGGCCACAGGGAAGGTCCACCCGTGGTCCTTGTCTCATTGGTAGGAGTTATTGTATTACGGTATTGAAACTTGTTGTTTCAAAGTGCAGAGACGATAGACGATCTTCACGTACAGACCGAAGCTTGGATGGGACAAAGATCCAGTTTCATTTAGATCTTGGATTTATAGTACCGAGGAATACGACCTTTGGGTTGTCTTCATTACTGAGCCTTGTACTCGAGTAGGACGATATCTCGGTCAACCTCCGATGGTGGCGGCAGATACCATGTGGTATGGATCCATCTAACTTTGCCACATTTTGTCGACGATACGACACCGTGCTCATCTGGACTGTATCCTATATTCCTTGCTTGAATATAGGTCTTTTCACCCACATACACGGTCCCACAATCTATCTTGACCAATCGTTCTGACATGGATTCTGATACCGTTCCCCACCAACAAAAGATCCACGAGGGATCTCCATTTAACACCGCTTTTGTCTCCGAGCAAATTTTCGAAAGAATAAATAGGGATTACAACCTAATAGAGCAGTTAATTCGGATCTTCCGACCGTATGTCGTGGCAGTCGATGTCATTACTCCGTGCGTTTTCGGAGAGAACCGTGTCGTTCGACAAATGCACGAATAGTGGTATCGAGAGATTTCATACGGTATATACAATGATAGATAGAATTTGATACCACGGTCGAGGAAGCTATGTAGCTCTATATACAGCTTGCTCCGCAAAGCACAATGTCTACAGATACAGTTCTACTCAGCATACTAAACAGCATATGTTTTCCGATGATGTGGATATGCCAACCATTGAAAAACCGCTACCTAACACTCCATGGACTTTTAGAGCTGGACAAGGAAAGTATCGAAAATTTTTTTACATATTATGAGATTTTATATTCTACGTATCGTATGCGAGATAGGAAACAAAGAATTTTTGCGTAGAAGCAAGCTCGAAGCACTATCGTCGTATAGACAACGGGTTCGGTGGTTGGTAAAGTAGTGGAAAACTCTGTCTTAGAAATTACTGGCGCTTGAGATTCGGAAAGCCTCGGTGCTAAACTCTGTAAAAAGAGCGGGTCTGATATACAAGATAACTTCTAGAAGACTCCAAGATGTCGAATCTGTTCTTTGGAAAGTGTGTAGCCGTGGAAACACAGCAAAGTGTGAGCGGCAGACCACTCCGGATCTAGCTGGATCCAACGGCCATAAAGACCCAGTTGGGTCGACAGATGTTAGGTCGCAGGTCATCGGACAATAAGTTTCATCGAATAAACTATCTAGCCCTATACATAGCCTGCTTCGCAAACTGCAATGTCTGCAAAGCCAATGTCCACAGCGACAGTAACCCATAGCGAGCCGGAGACGGTACGTCCAATAGCTACCCTTAGACTCTCTAGAATAGCAACAGTGATGTCCGACGGATGCCAGGCAATCGTCTAATACCTACCTCTATAGTAGCTAATACACTGTTTTTTCCGATGGGGCGCCAGTAAATAAAATCAAGACCAATCCCTTGTCTGCAAGATATGCTAGACACCATAGTATATATTGACTATAAAACGCTATAGTCATCTACCACCGCACTGTGTATTAAGACTAGATATGGCCAGTCTCGACCATCGTCTACAAAAGGTCGGACCGTATATACGACACCTCGGTGGGAAATCAAGAAGTAGAGATGCCATCGCGACTTTGCAGGCTAGAACCGCTATACACTTTGTCGCCGTATAGGCAACGAATTCGGTGGGTAGTGCAATGGTGCCAGACTTTGTCCCTCAAGTTTGCCGGCAAGGGTAGACACCACTATGGCTAGGTTGGAGCGGCTATGTGCCAGCAAGATTAGTGGTGTTTGCTCGACAGAAAGGGACAAAGAACTTGTAGTTACTCTTCGAATACTACAAGAACAAGGTTGTATGTCCGAAAGCAATGTTTTTATAGTGTGTTCCAAATATCCCGGATAGATCGATAGATCTCTTAGTGCTGTCTCTTTCGATCTAGAAGATATGCTGTGTCGAGTTTTGGATACCTAGTTGTATGGAAATAGCAAAGCCATGGAAGGAGAAGACTATACTCTAGCTCAAAGTTTTATCGATAGTACGAAGTGTTTAGCTGTCAGTGGCGTCGGAAGATGTTCTCAAACGGGGAAGGGGGAGGCTGTACCGTCATGTCATCATGAGTAAGCAAAAACTGTATATCAATTTTCAAACCATAAACAGACTTTCAAAAGTCAAATAGCACTAAAAATTTCAATTCCTACATTGAGCGAGAGGGCTTAAGCTCTCCTGCCCCCGGTGGTCTACGCCAGTGGCTATGTGAGATAATGGAGAATGCACTTAAAACAACAGATACTACACGTACAACAACAGATGCTGCAAAACTTTTGTACTACAATGCTATTGGACAAACGTATCTTGCCTACTTCTAGTTGGAAGTGTTCTTCTATTTGCTAAATATTTATTGCATTTAGGCCATATCTAGTTCTATGGCAACCTTTCGGTACTTTGGGTTACGTAGTATCTTGGTAGGGATTTGAGATGGGCCGGGTTCGAAAAACGATAGCCGCTCAGAAAGGAGTGTGGACAAAGCTGACCCCATTGGGTTGCTGGAAAAGTGTGGAAAGATCCCTGTCGTAAAAATTTACTGGCAGCCCGTCGCGCGCTTTCTGGGTAGCGGTGGCTTCTCTATGGCATAGACAAGATGTGTTCTTCGTTGTCTTGGAACCGAGGGAGCATTTTCGATATTGGGCGCACTGCTCTACGGCTGCTATCTGGAAGAAGGGGTGTCGGGAGATGGCAACTCGATGCAAACGCACGTTTTCCATTGCTTTCCCTACAGACGTTGCACTTTAAGAAATAGAAGCAGACTATGTTTTAGAGGTGGTATCATTTTGACGCCAACTATACTACTCGCGAATGCGTTTTGCTACAGTATGTACATGCAAGTAAGTATTCAGTAATTCGTGCAATATAGGTAGAAATATACATGTAGCAGTGTACCCCTATACGTGTGTCGCAAACAAAAATATCAGATTACACTCACACGTAGTCGGACTGCAGTAGGGTCGTGGTTTGTAACAAACGTTCAATTAAAATTCTACGACCATGGCCGTAGCGTGGTACCCGTTTCGCTAGCCTTGACAAGCCCGTACGCAAGATTTTCCAAGGAGTGTTCGCTTGGGATAAAGTGGACCCATTCAGGTGCGTCAAAATGTATTAGTCTGGCCTAACGCGCGCTAAGTAGGCGTGGCGAAGCAGATGTAGAGCACACTAACCGGGTCTCATTCAAAAACTATAACTCTGAATACTTGCCAAATAATCTTTGTTGCTCTTTACGAACACCTACAACTCTGAATACGGAAACATCTGACTATCGAGCAGTTGCTAGCCTGGAACATTTGTGGGAGCTGTCTAATTAGCACTTATTTAATCATTTACCTCAAAACCGCGGAAGTATACACTATTACTGTAATTTTTTGGGTAAGTGGTACGGGCAAATCCGTGAGGCTGATACCCTTCTTACGCCCGCGCATTTAAGTTGCAAAAAGAACGTATCCGGTTATAATATCCGGGAGTTGCTTGACTTCGAATACTCGCAATGCAACTACGCACTACTACCCTTACAACCAAGCAAAGAGTAATTTACTAAATGCTGAAACTGCGACGTAAATAACTGTGTTTTTGTCGTATGTACACAATACGCACACTAGAAGAGGATAGTCTAAGAACATCTTTTGTCATCAAGTCCTCGTCTATCTAGTTTTGAGCTCCCGTAGCAAACCTTAACTGCTGCAAAGGTTTATAGAAAATTTCTAATCCCCTTTACGTACGAGCCTATTTGATTACTTACTTGTCACAGTGTTGCTGTCTGGTTTATTGGAAGTATTGCCTAACAAGTACCATAGGGCCACACCTCATCAAGGAAATGCAGCGAAAAAGCAGCATAAATTTACCAAGTAGCGAGGATAGGCAATTTTGTTTTTTATTAAATCAAATCTACAAGCTAGTGATCCGCAGAAAGACTGTCTCGCGTCGAACTTACTTGAATTATTAGCAGCTTGCCCGTTGTCGGTTGACCAAGCAATGGTGTAACCAGCTAGAAGAACGATGAGCAGGCCGAAAATCGACCTGTATTTTGACAAACCGAACAACATCGAAGTTTACTTGTCGTTCTTTGTCTCATCCAAAGCTGCTAATTACGAGGTGAACTGGTCAGTATGGCGTGATCACAGCTAACCAGATGCTCGTCGTTGGAGGTTGTAATAACATCAAAAGTACAGCGTATTAGTCAAAATTTTCTACTTTATGAACTTGATCACCTAAAGTGCTGCGAGTTTATGCGGCTTGCTTGAACTCAAGAATCGTTGTACTAGTTGACATGCGCCATTGCGTTGATAACGAGTCTTTTTAGGTTACAAACAGTTTGGATGGATTTTCAATTAACTTTAGGCTACATATTTCAAATTAT
This sequence comes from Corticium candelabrum, assembly GCF_963422355.1. Classification (NCBI taxonomy): domain Eukaryota; kingdom Metazoa; phylum Porifera; class Homoscleromorpha; order Homosclerophorida; family Plakinidae; genus Corticium; species Corticium candelabrum. The sequence continues at coordinate 1,886,464 of NC_085094.1, forward strand.
TTTTATAAAATAATTATAGATGTACATAGAGTGCATGCCATATACGGGATCTAAATGATTAACAAAGCGTGTATTTTTCTTTCGCAAATATCTCTGTACAAAATGTCTAAATACCAAAAATTTTAAATGTAGTATATAAATTTGAATTTGAAAAAATATAAATTTAAACATTCGTGAAGATATTGAGACGCAATGTTGCTTCCCGCTTTCTTTATATTCGGAATATATAGTAGGCGTACCCGCCCTGACGTAATTAGCAGGAACGGAAGTGCAATAGCTCATGCAGGCGATATCTAGAAATGTCTCACAAGTGTAATTAAGACATAGTACACCTGTCGATTGTTGCCTGCTGACTACAGTAATGTGCTCAGAAAAAAGTGTGGCTCTCACAGTTGGAGTCGTTTTTTAAATAATATATATGGTATGATATTATTGTCAGTCAATGCTATACTATCGAGATCTATTCAGAAATTATAGAGACTTTAACATGTGCATCTCCTTACAATTTTGAATGCTTTTTTTGAAACGTCGCAGTTGCATAAATTTGCGCCGAGTCAATTGCAATGCTCCTAGTTGTACAGAATTCAGTGAGGCGTTAAGATGTGCAGACTATTAATTAGATATATGTTTAATAGGTTATTGTGCTATAACAAATATTCAAGGTCATTAGCTATCTCTATAGTCAGAGGTGTCTATTTGCAGAGTCATACATGTTTAATACTGAGGAAAGACTGAGGTTATTTGGCAAGTTTTTAGTCTTTCATTTGTTGAAATGAAATCTGACTAGCTTGCGTTAGTTCTTGTATGGCAATGCATACTTAGCGCGTGCTAGTTCGGATCACACTGCATTTGCTTTTAACTCCCTGTTTCACGCATTTTACAAGATACGCAGTGTACTCAACTCAAGTGTAATTAGAGAAGAAGAACGGTAACAAGATGACCGAATGTCACACTACACACCAAAACTCAAAACTAGCCAAGCACAACTAAATAAAACAACGTCTTCTATCAAATCTCAGCTAAAAATATGCAGTAGAACACGCCTTTATTAATTATACGTCACAACATGCACGTGACCTCTATACCTGCACGCTCTGTGCATCTACAATTATCCTCTAAACATTTATTAGCTTTTAATGACCGAATGATTAAATCTGCAGTTTGTAGTTAATTGAAACTCTAGCCAAGCAACTGTTAACCCGATAAAGTTGTGTTAGTATCGTAATGGCGCATATACTTCAACATGTACATCGTTTCTTGAGTTGCATATTTGTATAGCTTAGCCAGTTGATCAAGAAATAATATCTTTTGACTAACACTTTGTACATTCGATGTCACTAACCTCCAAAGACGCTAGCATCCCGTTAGCTGTGATCACGTCATAATGACCAGTTCATCTCATTTAACACCTCCGGATTACAGACAGTGGATTTCTATGTAGTTCAGTTTGACAAATTATAGGTCAAGTTTTGGTCTGCTCATTGTTCTTTTAGCTGCTTGTATCATTGACGATTCGAACGGCCACGAGCAGACTGATGCAGATCGAGTTAAGTTCGACGCTAGATAGTATTTCTGCAAATCGATATTTTAGTAGAATAGATTAAGAGTGAAAACACAATCGCTTTATCTTCGTTATTTGGTTGAAGTTTTGTGCTGTTTGTTCGCTGCATTTCTCTGATGAGGAGTGGCTTTAAGGTGTTAGGCAATACTTCTAGTAACGTCAGACACTAACACTGTGACAAGTAAGTAACAAGACTGCCAGAAAGGATACTACGCTACGACCATGGCCATCGATAATTTGTCAAACGTTTGTTTTAGTCCGTGATTAGGTATGTCATGCAGTCTGACTCTGCCGAAATACATGTTTAATCCGGGAATTTGTCTGCGAAACACGTGTACGAACAAGTCCACTAGCTACTGCATGATCAATTATTGAATACTTTCATGTAATCGCTGTAGCAAGCCCGATTTTACGCAAGGACCTTTCCTAGAGTAGTCTAGTCAGCTCAGGAACTTATTTTCTAGTTGAGAAAGACAAAATTCAAAGACTTTGTAACAAATATGTTGGATTGTTGGACTTGAGCCCTACATAACTTAATTACGCTATCGTTAATTAGTAATTAAGTTGATAGATCTTTCTGATTTTATGTTTCGTGATGTCAAATTGCCATGCAGTACTCTAAAGTTCGCTTGCCCCTCTACAAAAATCTCTATATCCGCTACTGTTGACAACACTGCATGGCCAAATATAATAATATCCGCTAAACTTTAGCAATGTGTCCACCGTGCCTGTTAAGACGTAAAATACAGAGAAAGCCAACTGGCTATTATTACTACTTACTATGTAATAATTGACAACTAGAGCAATGAAGCTTGTTTCGTGCACGTCCATTTTCTGGCATTGCGCTATAGGTCAGCATATTAATTATATCTCAGAAAAAGCCACGAATAAAACCAAATTGTCTGCAGTTGCAGTGGCAACGACGTACGGCGTAGTTTCGTATGCGTCAATTACTTAACAAAATGATGTAGCGGTCAGACATTCAATCAGAAAACATTCCTTGACTGCAAAGATATGAAATTCAGCACTGCAAAGATATGTTGGTTTAAACATCAAGAGAATTTATTGAGCAACTTAACACATAAACTGACAATGAAAAGAGATCGCTCGGTTGTGGCTGGTCAGGAAGGCGGAGGCAATTACAGTTGTCTTGTGGCTAACAACTCATTCAGCGTCAATAGGATATTTATTGTCCATGGTTCGTATTCATTAACTCGTACACATGTACTGCACTTTGTACAATTCTTGTATTGATTGTATTTGGTAATTGATAGCAACCATTGTCATGTTGAGCAAGCTTTGAATACTACTCGCGTAGTAACGTGCATAAAATTTGCAAAAGGAAAGTTTTATGTTGTGCGAATCACTTGATTCTATATATTAAAACAGGAGACACATTAACAACAAGTACCAGAAGTGTAGCTAAGATAAAGACCTTATCAAATTACAAATACTTTAAAATTACCATTTTAACTACAAGACGTTGCTGGTATTGCCTTTTGCGATTATCTAGAGACAACAAAAAATGGCACAAGTACAACGTAGAAAACTATCAACAATCATCATGTCGATATGATCAAATGGATAATGACATGCAGATAAAAGAATCTGATCAAAATCAAGCTTTGGAAGAACAAAGTAACGTGGCAGCTTACAAGATTCAAAACACAAACTCTATGCAGTGACAGCAGTCTGAGTTTAATAGACTATTCCCGATGTCCGGCGCTCTTGACATCATCGCCACGCTTGTGTACTGCATGTATATCAACTCATATTGAAAATAGGCAATTTGAGAGAAGAGTATGATTGCTTTGCATGAGATAATATGTGCCTGGTAATCGGTTAGTTGCTTTCAAATTGTTTGCATATTATATAATTCAATTTGCTATAATAGCGATTTTATAGATTGCTCTACAATAATTGTGACTGGTATTTGCAGTTATTCCTTCTATCGAGATATTTGTTATTGACAAATAGACAGAACCAACAAATATTTCATGTTTAGCAGCTGGATTTACCACACCAGGAGTAGCTTGGATTTTTCCTAACGGCAGCAAATGGCTAGTTGAAGATCTCCAGAAGTACAACAATAGCGGAGGTACTAATTCACTGGTTCTCACTCAGTATGATGAAGGTAACTACGCATGCATTGCAAACAACAGCAAGGGCAAAGCTAACAAACTGTGACTGTATTTGGTATGTAAGTATATAAAAAATTTTGTATTTTACTATTCTAGTCAAACCGAGAATTTTACCCTTTGATAATGATTCTCTAGTAGTCACAATCTATAGTAACGTCAACTCTGTACCGTGTGCTGCTGTCGGATTTCCTCCACTTGATGTGTATTGGTATCATTGAGACAAGCAACTGTCTACACTTGTATCATCTCTCTATAATGTTGACAGAACTAAAAATAGACGAAATCTTTCTCTTGGAGAAGTCGACAGGTCACAAAGAGGAGAGTATTTTTGTACTGCCAACAATACAATAAGAAGCAATGAAATTAGTTTTGCCAAAAAATCCGTATTTCTAAAAATTTTTAGTGAGTTGATTTTAAACGTTTTAATGAACAGTTATGTGATTTTTTTGCCGATCAGGTGACATTAAATAAGTCTCATTCAATTCAACTGCTGCTGGAAACGTCGGCGACAACCTAAAATTATCATGTTCTGTCACGGGAAACAGTAAGTACGAGCTACGCTGGACAACTCAAAATATGGCAATAAACAATGAAACGTGGTCAAACACGGTTAACTTTACAATTAGTAACTTAGAATTAGACTTTGGCAGCAAAAATATGTTTGCGAAGCGCGCACCTTCGCAAATGACAAAACAATATATTCTAGGGTCCGCATTAACAGGGACGGCGGAGCAGGTCTGGCAGTTTCGAAGTGTCGGACTAATATTCGAAATTTTGACTTTCACCAGAAGCTGAATGCCGACTACTTCCGGTCTGCGTCTAGATAATTAAATCCATTATTAATTTATTTTAGAGTTTATTAATATTTTGATCTGATCATGTTTTTAGTTGACTGTTCATCTTGTCTGTAAGGTTGAGTAGTAGTATTAGAGCATTGCCGGACTTCCAAAAGTGATGGAAATGCGATGTTATACGGGAATCACGTATTAATTACGTGCTGTACGTCTGGCAGTCGTCGGTATGAGTAGTCACCTTCCGGAAACGTTCCATCCGAAAAAGTCGTTTCTCTTTCCGAAACGTCGGTTTGGGAAGAACGGGGATCATAAGAGATCGTTCAGAGCGGAGTGGTGTGAGATGTACCCATGGCTTCACTATGACATTACGCTCGATGCCGCGTCTTGTCATGTATGCATGAGTGCTTCTCTGACTGATCGAGGACCGCTGCTGAAAAGTTCGAAGCGTGATCCAGCCTTCAACACCAAAGGCTTCACTTACTGGAAAGATGGGACAACTGCTTTCAAGAAGCACCAAACAAGTGACTGCCACCTGGAAGCAACCGAAGCACTTCTTCTTTCTAAGCAAGTCTTGGGAGACGTCGGTGAGCTCTTGAGTCTAGCGCATCGAGAAGAGAAAGCAGCTAATAGAAGGATTTTTGTGATCATCTTACAAAGCATCTGATTTCTTGCCAGACAGGGTCTGACATTGAGAGGTGATGCTGATGACGCAGATAGTAACTTCATTCAGCTGTTGCGCCTGCAAGGTATAAACTGCCCGGAAATGAAGACATGGCTGGAGAGGAAAACAGACAAGTCCACTTCACACGAAATTTAAAACGAATGCATGCAACTCATGGCTCTTCGTATTCTTCGAAATGTAGTTCAGTACATTCGTGATATTGCCTGTTTTACTATCACGGCGGATAAATGCACTGATGTATCTAACAAGGAGCAGCTTGTAATTGTAATCAGATGGGTATGAGAGAATCTGCAGGAGCATGAAAGTTTTATTGGTCTCTATGAAGTGGATAGTATTGATGCCAACCGCCTTGTTCATAGCATCAAGGACGTTCTTTTGCGACTGAACGTGAACATATCTCATTGCCGTGGCCAGTGTAACGACGGAGCTTTGAACATGAGAGGAAGCAAAAACGGTGCAGCTACTGAAATCCTTTCGTTAGAAAGACGTGCCGTGTGCATGCACTGTTTTGGGCATGCTCTCAATCTCGCAGTTGCGGACACCCTCAAGCAATCCCGTGTTTTTCGTGAAGCCCTCAAGATAGCATATGAAATTACAAAACTGATAGAGTATTCTCCTGAGCGAAATGCAGCATTCAACAGGATCAAGGCAGAAATCTCTGATGAGGATGCTAGAGGTAGCGTTGGTATTAGATCATTTTGTCATACCCGATGGACTGTTAGAGGAAATGCTATTACCAGTATTCTTGAGAACTATAGTGTATTGAGTCAACTTTGGAAAGAAAGTCTAGAAGCAAGGATAGAACCAGACTTGAAAGGAAGAGTGATAGGAGTAAAGACACAACTGGGATCTCACAGAATTCTCTTTGAGCTAAAGCTATCCGAGAAAATTTTGAGGATAACTGACAATTTGAGCAGAACACTTCAAAAGACATCGCTCTCCGCCGCTGAGCGCCAAACACTTGCAAAAATGACTATCGAAACATGAATGAGTATGAGGACTGACAAAGCATTTGTTCTGCTTTTTGAAACAGTTAAGCGTGACTGTGATCGACTGGATACTGACCAACCTACACTTGCGAGGAAGAGAAAAGCACCAAAGCGTTTTGAAGTAGGTGAAGGTGATGGATACCAATCTCCTACTGTTCAGGATCATTTTCGAATGATTTATTATGAGGCTCTTGATTTTGCTGTTTCTAGCATCCAAGAACGATTAACCAGTCAGGATATGCAATGTACAGTAATCTTGAATCTCTACTGTTGAAAGCAGCAAAACAAGAAGACTACTCCTGTGAACTGAAAGAAGTCCTCTCATTCTAATTGAAACTTCTAATGAAGAATTCATGCCACACAGCTGGAATTCTTCAGCACCCATTATAGTTCAAAGGACTATATTTGTAAGAAAACTGTAACTCTTCAGGACATTCTTAGCTTTCTAAGGACACTCTCAAACAGCCAAAGGTCATTTCTAATAGAAGTTTGTGCCATAGCTCGGCTGATTCTCGTCATGCCATCAACCAATGCAACAAGTGAAAGGGCGTTTTCCACCATGAGAAGACTGAAAACATATTTACGAAGTAGATGTGGACAGGCAAGGTTGAACCATCTCATGTTGCTGAGCATTTATCGCGATAGTTTAGACAGACTTGAACTTTCTGAAATTACAAGTGCCTTTGTGAAAGGCAATGAACATCGTTTACGTGTTTTGGTGATTTCATTTAGCTGTTCAAGATTGGTTTAATAGAAAGCATACGGTATTGTAAATTTTGCCTTTTTGAGTCAAGTAATTTAGTCAGACCGTATTGTAAATGTTGCCTTTTAAGTCACGTCATTTTGGCCACGCCTCTTAGCGTAATCTATGCCGGACCAATGCAATTTTGTTTCCGCCGGGCCTGATCCAATGTCTGAAATGTAGAACCACCATCCACTACGACGACAAGTGTTGGTATTGCGCCCTCAATCCAACAAAAAGACTGGAATGAATTGATACCATTCCTAAAAAATGTGAGTGTAGTGCGAAACTTAAAAAAGTGTACGAATGCATGTGAATACATATGCATGGGATGTGGTAGCATCTGCGACATAGAACACCCGAGAGCGGGGTCACACCCCACTACCTCCAAAGATTCAAATATACAACATTGAATACCACCTCAAAAACAGTTAGAGCGATTTGATATTACCGAAGATCAGAAGAGGACGTTCGTGATCAGAATTCGATCGATAGAGACTATATGGTATAGTATAGTCTCCACCAAAGAAAACTTATCAAATTGGTTTCTCTTCTATCTAAGATATTCACGCAAATGTATCTTTCAGAGCAAGCCCAAAGATGTGTTTCAACCGCTCAAAAGACTCTAATCAACTGCGAGCAACTATGGAACATTACCGAAGATCTTGTTCAAGGGTGTTAAGGTCGTCCACAGACACCCAACTGTTGAACACATCAGGATATCCTTTCCATTTTATCAACGCTTGTCGACCGTTTTTCCGTATCACCTTCTCGATGCGAAACACGTCTTGTGACGTCTATTGTAATTCTGATTCATAGGAGGATCCCTCTATAGTCTTTCCATTCCAATCTTTGATCTTGTAGGACACTAGGTTGGTGTTTTGTATTTCAAACGACCTCGAACACCTCTTTAGTCCAATTGGGTGTGTATCCTGTTTCAAAGGTCGTCTTTTTGTAACAATTCCAACACAATCACCGACTTTAATTTTGAGCGTTTAACAGATACTTCGTCTCCATACAAATGATTCCAAAGGAGGGGATCGTTTTTCTGGCTTTTTTCGGCGTTATTCGTATAGATCTGTGATAGGAGGTATTGTGTTGTTTCAACCGGTTATCCAATACGTCGATATATCTATAGGTGTTGTTGGCCAATAAATACTTCCACATCCTCGTTTTCAGAGTCCGATTAAATCTTTTTACCACCATCGCTTTACCTTCGTAGGAGTCTTGCGTAGCCAGAATCGGCTACCTGAAGACGAAAATTGGTTTCCTAAACGATTCACTGAAGACCGAACTTGTCTGCAAGCAGAGCAATCCTATCTCATTAGCTTCTCTTGCTTCGTAGAGAACAACTCGAAGACTACAGCTAGAGTCGTTGCTGTTGGTAAAATATGCATGTCTACATCAAAAAGTAAACGCGGCCGCGAAAACTTTGACGTTGGCAGCCGTGACGTCGTACGTCTAGCGTTGTGCGCTCGTGTCAAAATGGAGACTAAATGCGAATGCACTGAATGGACGTGAACGTATACGTTCACGATGCTGTTTGCTGCTTTGACGTCTAAGTCGACCACTGACAGCCCAGAGTGAGCTATCCTAGAATTTAAGCCTTGGAGCTGGCGTCATCGAAACCAATCATCTCATGTGTTTTGTGCATTGCTTTGCATCGAGTACGTGCGCATTCAGTCTCCGTTGTGACACAAACGCAGAAACGCTACGTACAACATCGATCATGACAGATTGCCTAGGAGATGAAAGCATACCTTGTCGACGTCAATGTTCCTGCGGCCGCGTTTAATTAATTTTTGCCGTACACATGCAGATGAGGCGACATGATGAGGCGGAAAAGTTTCCAATTCAGCCTTAGTAACGGTTGAACCTTAGGCATCCATACGGTCAGAAGGTCGATCTTGAATTTACCTTCAGTGACACCGGCAGCAGCATAAAGAAATTTATGGGATGAATTTCTTTGTATGATTTAGGTGTGTTTCACTCCCAAAATCGCCGTGTCGATATCGCGATTAGATCTCAAGACGGTATTCAAGGGTAGTAACATAGTGACCGTTTTACCGCACGTCGTGATCAACTGGCGGCTGCAAAATCCAGAGCTGTACTTGGTATTTATGATTGTATTAGCAAAGTCTAGAGCTCAAATTTGAGGTCCGGTTGGATTGGCACTGTCGGTCACGGGGCCTGCCGGTAGCGGAGAGGCTCCTGGCACACCAAACTCTTTGACCTCAGCATCTCCCGTGGCATTGTCGCAATACAACAGTCTGTTGATCGCCGAGATTCTATCATAATCGTCCGAGAATTGTACTAAGTTCACAACCGCGTTTGCTTGTGGTAAGTACTTGATTAATGTGTTCGACGATGTGACCGTCGATTTGATATTAGGTATATCAAAACAGCGACCAACCGTTGTTGGCGAGTGTGATGACATCGGTGTCACCCCAAATGGTCCCGTCCGCCCTTTTGACAAGATTGCCTCTGACTTCGAGCATCGCTTTATGAGGAAGCAGGTATTCGTCCAGATCTCGAGTCTATATTTTAGTCCCATATTACTAGCGTCGTTGAGAAGATATTCGATATCTTCAAATTCTGTGATCGAGTCGAGTCGTCCTCGATATGACTCTCAAACACTTGCAAGTAAGGTGATACGATCTTTGTCGTTTCCATCACTATATTATAGGTTACATAAACTTTACCTCAATCTTTTGACACCATTACCCACCATAACATCACTCATCTTCTTAGATTTGTAACTAACTGCAATGATGTTGCTCGAGATATCACGAGATCGGTCGTCTATGAGTTGCCTGGCACGCTCATGCAAGACTATCTTGACCTGTGGGTGGGAGGTCAACGATTTTATATTTTCATACTGTGTGCGAGAAGCGGATCCGAGCAATCTATCCTACTTTGATGTAAGAGAGACTTCTGTTGATATAGTCTAGTTGATAGGTGCCACTGCCTTTGCTAACCGCCAAATTTTTACTCTTGGTCGCCAATTCCTTTCCATTGCTGACTGCCAAATGTTTACTTTTGGTCGCCAACTAAACTCCCTTTGTTAACCGCTAATTCTTTACCCTTGTTCACCAAATCCTTTTCCTTGCTGATATCGCCAAGTCTTTACCCTTGAACACTAGATTTTTGTCTGCGCTCACACGCATTTTGTCCCTATGTTTAGTAAAGACTTGCCACTGTCTAAGATATCTTTGAATCCCTTTGACACGAGATCCTTTTCGGCTTCCACAGACCACCCAAGAAAGAACCACCGATGATCCTCTTACGATACAATTTATTGTGCTTGTACAGCATATGGTATATATATTACATTGTTTTGAGGTGAAGTAAGAAGGTTGTTTTCTCTCCATTGAAATCTATGGATATTCCATCATGATTGGTGACACGCATAGTGATGCTGGGGATGGACTCTGTTTTTCTAATGTAAATATAGGTGAATTGATTCGGTTTGATAGAGAGGATTGATTCCGGGGATTTTTCGGTAGAGAATCTGTAGATGACATTGCTGGTGTTACCGTTCAAGTAGCTAGAGGATATGAGAGAGCATCGTATCAACACCGAGTGGATATGGTGAACTTGACTTGTCTTTGGCTAAAGTACACTCACACTTGTCCAAGACCTCTTTATCGAATCGCAATATACCTCTAAATCCGTTTTTGACTATCAAATCAATTTTGTAGTCATCAGCGAGAATTATTCGCAATTTCAAGGTATTTTATTTGGGTTGTATGGTAATACCTTCTTTATTGTCATCGTTCTTTCTTAGTAACCGTTTGATTTCTAAGATCAAGTCGGTGATGTATTGTAAGCACCCGGTGGTACCTAAACGCTGACCCACTTATTACGGCTGTAGTATATGAGCCAATTGTTGTTTGTCGTGATATTATACTACGACTACCACATATCACTGGAGATCAACGTCAATTTATAGTCGACGTCTTTGTCGAGACTAAGGGGTTGGCGTAGATCTACTGTAAACTCAGAACTCGAACCTCTCTCGGCGGCCGCCTCGCTGCCTAATGCTTAGAATCGTTTCACCCATTGTACTATATGTAGAATTAGATAACATTTTATCTCGTTTTGTGAATATGCTTACATATATCTAAGCACTCAGCTCGTGTAAACTCTGTCTCCCGATACAATCGAGTCGCATAATCTAAGATGATATCGGTCAACACTCTACCGTTACTTTCTCGAATAGCCATCACGAGTTGTAGAATGGCAAGTTTGAATTCCATACGCATCGCTTTTTCTGTATTTCAAACTCATCATAGAGCTGACGGGAAGTCATACCTCCGCTCCATTGAGCTTAAATTATGTCTCTACTACTACTCTACATGATCGTGAATGATTTTGTAGTCTTCTTTGGTGACAATACTATCCACCAGTAACTTATCTATAATTTACACGATCTCATTGTCCAGAGCAGTGCTCTCGCTACCGGCGTTTTTGCTTGCAATGAGAAATTTCAAGCGACGACGGAGTTTGTTTTGAGACTTGTAATATTTTTATTTTAGGGTCTTGGGGCCGGTACTTCTTGAATCGTTTGTTGACGGGAAAGTCAGACAGTTCGACCAACTTGTTCCAGGTTTTGAGGGATCCACAGCTGTACGTCTTGTTCGTTTTGAATCGTTTGGTAAACAATTTCAACAGGTCTGTATCTACCTTTCTCGACATGATCTTCTTACTATCTTTGTGTAAGCTCCTAGCCTCATGTTTCTCAATTGCATGGGATCGACAGATTCCCAAATGTGGATTCGGATGTGAGTTTGTAGGGGTGTTTGGTGTGTTTTCTTTACCCTCCTTGGCTGTCTCGGTGACTTTTTACCTTTTCTCTTGGTGAGAGTGGGAACTATTTGAGAAGAATGTTCTCATACCCCTTAAAGTTTCTTGTAAATTTGCAAGGTTATCCTGATTATGTCAATAGATGCTTCTCTTTCTGGCGTTTTACCTTTCTTAATAGGTCCAAGCGATTGTAATTCTCCACTAACATACTATTGTAACGGATGTAGTATATACATTCGAGACTTGCATTGTGTTAGTTCAGTTATTGCAGCCAGTAATTTTTAAATAGATAGACTTGAGTTAACCGTAAGAGTCATGCCAGATGAGCGCGTGCTAAGAACACAGTTGCTTGTGACATCTGGCGATGAGGATACCGGCAGTATTCGGGCAAATAGCGAAGTTTGAGGAATCAAAAGAGAAATGGCCAATTTACACAAAATTTTATAACAATACTTTGAAGCGAACGGCGTAGAGGAATGTGATAGAAAAGGAGCTATTCTATTAAGCGTGATTGGAGTTCGTACGTATCAAACTCTACGAATTTTAGTGGTTCCGTTGAAGCCTAAAGAGAATTCAGTCGACGAAATACTACATACGTTGACAGAACATTTCGACCAGAAGCCATCAGTATAATAGAACGATTTAGATTTAACAGTCGATCGCGTCAGGAAGGTGAGTCGATCCCTAAATTCACGGCAGAACTTCAGCGACTCAGTTAACATTGCGAATTCGGGGCGGTACTTGTATAAGGATATGCTACGAGACAGACTAGTGGTAGGAATAATGAAATGACCGTACATCGACGGCTGTTGAAAGAAAAAGAGCTGACATTCCAGAGGGCATATGAATTAGCGGTTGCACACGAAACAAGCGAAAAGTATACCGCAGAGTTAAACCAAAAGGAAGCAATGATTACGCTTGTCAACCCAGAAGGACAGTCCGTACACCAGTTACAGAAGCAGCCTGCATACCAAGTACAGAAGCAACCAGTACCCAAGGCAGCAGATAACAGACCGACTGACAAGATATCCAGTTGCTTTCATCGCTCTGGGAAACTGGAACAAAAACAGTTCGAGTGTTGGTTCAAGGATGTAAAATGTTTTGGTTGCGGCAAATTGGGCATTCAAAGGCTGTTTGTCGCACAGTGAGAAAAATGGCTCAGAAAGAGGGCAGTGGTAGAGGTACATACAAAATCGGCTGTGATGAGGCGCAGTCAGATACAAATAAGGATTAGGAGGTTGTGTGGATTAGTGGCAATGTTTACGCGTTGCAAAGGAGAAGGAAGCCCATGAAGATACGTTGTATGTACAAAGACAGCCACTCGAGATAGAAATAGACACGGGAGCGAGTGTCAGTATAGTGAGCAAGACACCGTTGAAGCCAGTATGGAAGAAAGATAAAGCAACATTGAAGGGTACTAAGCAGACGCTGAAGACATATACTGGGAAGCCGGTACCTGTATGTGGAAAGTTGAAAGTGTGAGTTAACTCTCCAGATGGACGCCGATTGTCTCTTTCGCTTGTATTAGTGGCAAGCTCTGGCCCGAGTGTATTAGGAAGAGACTAAATTAAACAAGTACAACTTGATTGGGGAAGAGTTCATCTTTTGGAGGCCAACTTTCACCAAGGAAAAGTGGAATAGCTATTTTTATTACACAGCAAAGTGTTCAGTGGGAAGTTAGGCAGATTGCAAGGTGTGGAAGTGAAATTGCCAGTGATAGAAACAATGAGTTCCAATTTTGCCGACCAAGACAATTACCGTGTATGCTTTGAGAGAGAAGACAAGGGAAGAATTTTTCGACCTCAAAAAAGTCGGAATTATCGAGTCAATTCACTATTTGGAGTGGGCGGCTCTCACAGTTCCAATATTGAAAACTATGGAAAGGTCAGAATCTGTGGAGATTATCGGTTGACAGTGAATAAAGTGTCGAAATGCGATACTTACCCGATTCCAGGCATTGAAGACTTGTTTGCTCGAATAGCAGAAAGACAGCAGCTTACAATCCTGGCTTTAGATAGAGCATATCAACAGCTTGTAGTTGATGAGAAATCACTTAAGTATGTAGTCATCATAACTCACAAGAAACTATTTTAGTATAATAGACTCACGTTTGGTATTTCGTTGACTTTCGGAATCTTTCAAATAACGACGTAAACTCTGTTGCAAGCAATTCCAGGAGTATTGGTCTATTTAGATGACACATTAATAACAAAAAGAAACAAACAAGAAAATTTGTCTAACTTAGGTAAGGCGTTGACGAAATTAGAAGACAAATGCCGGTTTATGCAATCTGAAGTAGTGTATTTGGGACATGTCATTGACAAGACAGGGTTACATCCGGACAAGGGACGAATTCAGGCAATAATGGAAGCACCCATGCCGCAAAATGTGACAGATTGCTATCATATTATGGAAAATTCTTACAGAATTTGTCAACGGTTCTAGCTCCACTAAATGGATTGTTACGGAAAGGAGTAAAGTGGAACTGGTCATGTGAACAAGAACGAGCTGATCGCCAATCAAGACAACTGTTAGTGTCCGCCAAAGTGTTAGCACATTTCGATCCACAGCAAGAGCCAGTAGTAACTTTTAATGCTTCGTCGTAAGGTTTAGGTGCTGTATTGGCTCAGAGAGAGAAGGACGGAAAAGAACATCCAGTAGCATTTGCATCGAAAACATTGACGAAAGCGAAGAGGAATTACTCACAGGTGGAAAGAGAAGCATTGGCAGTAATTTTTGGTCTACAAAGATTTACCAATATCTGTTTGGTAGAGAGTTTTTGCTAGTGTCAGACCATAAACCACTGGTAGGATTGTTGGAAAAATACTCCTCTTTTGCCAATGGCATGATATAGAACCCATCAATTGGCCATGATCCTATCAGGTTACAGTTATATGTTGCGATACAAACCAGGCTGGAACATCAGTAATGCAGAAGATTGCAGTCGATTACCCTTACAAGTACCGTTGACAACTGAGGAAGAACAACCAGAGGCAATTCAATTTTTACAGCAATTGGAATTGCCACCAGCATTGGCAAGAGATGTTAGAAGATGGACAGACAAGACCCGATGCTGTCTATAGTACAATATTATGTTTATCAGGATTGACCCAATAAACTACTAATCGTATACTGGCGAAGAGCAAGTGAATTATGTATAAAAGAGAGATGCGTATTATGGGTTACAGGGTAATTGTACCATTACAAAGGGCAACAAAGAGTTTGGGAGCAGTTACATACTGGTCATCCTGGTGTGGCACGGATGAAAGGCTTAGCCAGAACAGTAGTCTCCATGGTGGCTTGGACTGGATTGTGACATCGAACGCAAGGTTCTAGGTTGTTCTAGTCGTCAAAAAACAAGGAATGCACCACACAAAGCTCCATTGCATCTCTGGTCTTGGCCTCATCAGCCGTGGATAAGGGTACACGTGGAATACGCTGGACTCTTGCTAGGAAAACATTTCTTGCACTCATTGACGCACGCTCAAAGTGGATTGAAGTCGAACCCATAGAATAAGCGACGACAAAAACTACGATGGAAAAGTTAAGAAAAATATTCTAAACTCATGGAATTCCTGAAAAACTGGTTTTAGACAATGGGTCAGTATTCACCAGTCAAGGGTTTACCGATTTTTAAAAATCGAATGGAATAGGACACATTAATTAGAACAGCACCGTATCATCCGTCAAGAAATAGGTTTGCGGAAAGAGCAGTACTAGTATTGAAGAAGGACTGTCCCTAGCAAAACAAGAAACCTTGACATATCGCTTGACACAAGTTTTGTTAAGCAACCGGATTACACCGCATTCCACGACAGGAATATCACCTGCGAAATTATTAATGGGTGGCAAATTACGGTCACGTTTAGATTTGTTACAACCAACGTGGAGCAAACGGTACTCAAAAACACTGGCAACAGAAACATTTCTACAGCGTTAACCGGAATAGTATGATAGTCCTTTACAACGGGGTGAGAGTGTTCGTGTGCAATTACAACAGAGGTCGTCCTTGGGTAGCTGGTGTATTTCAGTCAAAAGCTGGCCCACTATCATCACTATCAAAACTGGAGGATGGAAGGGTATTCAAACAAAATTTTAATCAGATTCGTATAACCTTACAATCAGAATGACATGAAAGAGGTGAACCAAAAGACCTAATAGTGGAACCAATACATCCATTGGATAAACCATGTTCAAAAGAAATTGTACCGGTATTGCCGAGAGAACCCAAAGAGTTGGATGTCACACCAGACTTAACAGAAGAAAAACAAGATGGATTTGACAAAGGAATATAACAGGACGCGATGGTACCATCGCCGGAGATTAGCACAGGACCAGA
Organism: Corticium candelabrum; assembly: GCF_963422355.1. Lineage (NCBI taxonomy): Eukaryota > Metazoa > Porifera > Homoscleromorpha > Homosclerophorida > Plakinidae > Corticium > Corticium candelabrum. The sequence continues at coordinate 1,902,518 of NC_085094.1, forward strand.
AGACATAGAGACACACGTGAAACCAACTAGAGCATCAAATCTAAGTGCCAACGAAGGAGCGACTCCAGTTCGCCGTTCCAGAAGAAGGAGTAGGCAGAAGACAAACTGAATTTTTAGTAGACTAGACTATTGTGTTATGGTTCATACCTCTTAATTGTTAATATCAGTCACATAGTCGGGGGGATAGGGATGTAGTATATACATCCGGAAACTTGTACTGTGTTAGTTCAGTCATTGATTGGCATTTAGGACTAGCCAGTCATTCTTGAAATAGATCGACTTGAGTTAACAGTAAGACCGGCTGAGCAAGTGCTAAGGATCGACGCAGTTTCTTGTGACACGGATCAATCTGGGATAGTCAAATTTCATATATCTCAGAGGAAAATGGAAGTTTACAGAGGCGGATCCAGACGGGGGCACTGGGGGCACGTTCCCCCTTCAGAAACATGTCTTCTGATATATACACAGGATTATAACCATTCTTCTGGTGGCACCAGTTACTAACGCCATGGTAGAACGAAGCAATTTCGCTCTGGCGTATATCAAAAGAGATTTAAGCAGCACAATGAGCAACAATCGTCTCAACGACTTGGTTTTGCTATTTGTTAGCTACTAGAAATATTCCGTTAGACTACGACGCAGTAGTTGATTTGTTTGCTTCCAAGCATCCAAGGTGAATGCTGCTTGTTAATTCTCTTGACTAGACACCGCATGAAAATGCGTACTGAAGTTGTGAAATTACCTACCCTCGTTCTCGTTAACTGTTGTCACTGAAAGTAAGTTGCCAGTATCTCATGCAGTGTTGGCATTGTTATACCGTTCAATACAGTTTGCATTATTTGGCCTATGTTGTTGTGTCATTGTTGGCATTGTAAGCGTCTGAATAGCGTTTGCAGCCCGCATGTTTATGGCGCTAAACTTCCTTACCAGAAAGGCTTTGCTGAATTTTTACTTGTCTTCTGTAGTCCTAAATGAAATCAAGATATCTATAAATGTTTCTCGGAACAGAATTTAAAACATCTGCCATCTTAATTTAATAAACGACTAAAGCAATTTCACATCACTTTTAGCGAATGTGACGTCATACTATTCCTGATTGGTTTTCCCCCCTTCGATCGGGTTCTGGATCCGCCTCTGGTTTATAGACCTCCAACACCGTTGAGTCTATTCCTGCATCTATATCGATCGCTGGAGCTCTCCGAATGGCTGCGAGAGATGATATTTTTGCGATAGCATCAACGATGTCGGCCTGTGTTTGTGCCAGAGCCATTTGACTCTCTTTCTATCAGTTTATCTTGCTGTCTATCTACCTCTGCTTTAATGGGTCGTTGTAAGGGTTGAGCTACCTCTTCCTGAAAGCGCTGCATGCCGATTTTCTCGTCAATGATACTCTTCTTGAAAATCTCCCTATTCTTAAGATATTTCTTGACCAACGCTTTATGACCGTGTACGCTCTTCACTTGCGCGAATGCCACACTGTACTATAGTGTTAGATAGAAATGTTATGACAGTAACTACTTATTGTCGTCATATTATAACTAGCTATTGTAGTTAAAGTAATTTGTGGTAGATAAAACTTATAAAAACTAGAGCGAAACATCTCTGGTGTATGTTTGCTCGTCTGGCCGAAAAGTATGAATGAGAAAGTTTTGCAAGGTGCCTTCCTATAGGTATCAGCAAACTCTTCATTACCGATGGCCTTCCTGTGATCGTCCGCTATATGTCAAATATGTTTGTTTTCCAGTCCGTGGAAAAGACAGAATGCTTTAGTATTTCGATGTATGTATTTGGGGACATTGTAGTAGCTCTGAGTGAGGTAGATGCAGTAATTGCAGTTGCCGTTCCTGGAGAGTGAAAATTACTCCTTGAAGGGTGTCATGTGATTGCTGTCTATCTAGATATCGTCAAACACGAATAGCTCCCTGGAGTCACCATACAGTTCCTCGACGGGTATCACCTCTTCCGGTTTGAGTATTTATTCACTCCCGCGGCCTCCAAAAATCGTAAAATTCCTGTAGCAGATGATCTTTTTCTTTTTCGGAATTGATGGTGTAGATGATCAACTCTTTTGGATTAGTCCACCTTCTCAATATGTTATACAACAAGTTTGTCTTTCACATCCAGTTGGGCGTACCATGAGGTAATGATAGTCGAAGAGCAGGGAAGCCAACCATCTTTTGGCTCACCTCGTGGCCTGGTGTCATCAAACTAATGAAATCCATTTTATGTAGCCTATGTATATAGGCTACATAAACTGTCGATTAACAAGTTTGGGACGAGCATGGAGGACGACGTTTTTGCAACAAATCACTTATGACGTAAAATTTCTAAAGCTAAGGAAACTTTTGGTGTTGAGAGAATTGGTCCAAAATTCTGATCGGATATTGCAACATCAAAGAACTATCAGAACCTTCGACAAGGTCAAGCGTGGAATTAACACCGATTTGAACAACGAAGATGTGCGAACCTTGGTCTGGAGGCCCGCTTCTGGGTGATAGAAGACCTTTTTCAGCCGTGGCAGATGGATGTCGGTTGAAGTCGTGGCGGATGGATTTCGGTGGCTGCAGTCATCTAGAATTGTTTCTAAAGGGTGTGTATTCACTAATACACGATAAACAGGACAGAAGGAGCTTAAACTAAGCGCCTAACTACAACTGCAAGCGATCGACGATATGCTGATATATCTGTCGCTTGGTCAAAAACGGAAATTCGTATTGGATGTTCCCGATATCTAGGAGGCTCTCCACAAAATTTTCTCTCAACTCCAACACCATTCTTTGAAATGAGTGCGTGCAGGATAAATAGTCGAAGATATCAGGTATCTTTGGCTTGATATCGGTTAATACATGGGTTGTGTGTGAATACCATCGGGCAAGACTCGGCGTTGTCATAATTATCGCTGAGACCGAGCTTATCTTACAGGTACGTCTTAATACATGATCCTACCATTCGAAGTCTCAATTTTGTCCATGGTCGTTTCGACCTTGGAGAGTCGAGATGTAGCGCCACCACGTGATATCGTTGTGCTTCTTGCTCATCCGTTTGGTAAAGGCTTTGTTCTTTTGACCACATTCATCGTCCACATAGTATAATTTGCTGCATATGGCGATAGCTCGTGATCCTTTAAAGTCAAATTTGGAAATTGACCTGGGGTTTGATTGCGCCATCGGTTTCAAGCCAGCAATTCATGGCGATGACTCTGAAAATCGGCACCAGTTCTGGTCTCACCGCTCCATCTAGAGTCTTGGTATATAGAGCCATGTACAGACTGTCGGTGTCCATCTGGATCAACTCAAAGTCCATAAGATCCAAGAACTTTCCGAAGAAGTCGTAGTAGAACTCGAGCATTTGTAGTTTGGCGAGTTTGTACACCGTGATGCCGACTTGGAAGGGACGTTTGATCGTAAGCCGAGGTTTTCGTGAATTGAGTTCGTAGGCGTCGCCGATTTCTTCGTATTCCAAGACGTCGAACAAGGCGCTTCTCATGGGTCGATCGACGATGTTTTTTGTCTTTGTTGTAGCTGGCGTTGGTTTCGCGCTCCAGTGCTTCAATGAGTTTACCGTAGCAACTGTTAACAAACAGTTTGAACACTTCTGCCACTATCGCCTTTCCTTTTTCTACATCTCCGGTGCGTCTCGCCTCGGTGACCTGTTTCAAAAAGCACTGGAATATCTTCTTGGCGTTGTAGTCGATCGTGCAATATACGGCGGTAACCTCTATCCCGTGTTCGATGTACCATCGGAGCATGGGAGCATACAGGACGATCTAGTTGGCAGACATGGTACCAAGTTGCCTTTTCGTTTGCCTACGTTTCCTTTCAGTGCGTTGTAGTCCAACATGCCTTGAGGGACGTCGACTTCGCCCACCTCTCGACTGAGGAATAGAGGACACATCTCTGCAAATTTGTCACAAAGATGTTGTGAGACTGGAATATCGACCTCAGCGAAACCAAACCATTTTTCTGCGAGTAGTTTGCTAATAAACAGTTTTGTGTCGCGCTAGGAGATGTTGTAGTGTTGAAGCTTTCCTGTTCCGCTGAGCATGTTCTTGCTCATCCCCGAATGGCATAAGGCAGTAAAATGGAATCCCACAATCTTTTGACAAGGGCGCGCGTCGTCATATTGATGGGATCTGATAAGTGTGGCTGCAGCTTCGTGATAGCTCGTAAACACCAAACTTGGGCCGTCGGTGATCGCGTTTTATTACGTCGTAGGCCGGGTTTTTAGGGGTGAAATAGTTTGGTGCTTCGTGTTGTTGATGGGTGCCTCGGAGTAGAAACTGCAGCGACACATCCGGACGCGAGACGACTTTTTCAAGATGTAGACCCAATACTGATAATAGAAGTTTCTCGTCCTAGTGAGCGCTTCTACAAAGGGTTTGGCATCAAAATCGTTGTACTATCGCAACCAATCGGGAAGGTCATCTCTAGTTCTGGGAATGTACGCTTGCATGATTTCCATTCTTCAAAGATGAGTGGGCACTGTCTTTTCAGTTTCGAATACCAATATGGATAGTCTGGTAGTCCAGGGTATTGCAGTGTGCCGGGACATTCAAAGCACTCGTAGATGAACCAACTTTTTTGCACTTTGCAGTCGTAGGCTTTGATCCATTTGTCGTAAATGGTGCCCGGACCTTGGTAGTTCAATACGTACAGAACTCGGAATTTTGGGGTTAGTAGGAACATGGTCTGGTTGGCTCTCTTGGCTACTTTGACCTTTTTGACTGTGTCGGTGATCTTATTCACAAAGTGTTCTCGGATGAGGTTTACATCGTATCTCCTACAATTGAACCCTGGCACTGAGACTTGGTCGCACCATTCTTGGATTCGGTTCTCTTGTTTTTTGGGCAGGTATTCAAAGTCTGGAAGGTATCGTTGATCTAGGTCTTCTTGTATTGGTTCTGCTCGTCTCTGGAGCTCGTCGACAAAGTCTGCAACTAGTTGCTTGGGTTCGCCATTGCATAGGTGAGTGAGTGTTTTAGCGTATCGCCTGTAGAGACCAAGATGGGTGTGTGTTCGGTCTTGAGGTTGGGAACGTTGCGGGTGAGTGGGATTTTCTCTTCTTGAGATATGCTTTAAAGTCCTACACTAAAGCTTGCGGATACGCTTCGTCTTTCTGTTCTGGAATTGAAAAATGTTTGGCGGCTTGGAGCAGCTCACATTCCCTCATGACCACGAGATCAAATCCGCCGTCTCGGATTGCTTGATCTCGGACCAGTGTTTGTTCGTACAAACCTTTATCGGGTTGATGTTTGAGGCATCCGTGCCAACAGCAGCTGTGGAATTGAAATTCGGTTCGACCGGCCATCCCATTGACAGAAGCGTCTGCGATCCAACGCTCGACACCGTGACCGCATTGGACGTAGTGGATGTGGACGCCGCGCTGTTGAATTTCTTACTGAAGCCAACAAGTGGCGATTTTGTTCGCGTTTAGTTCGGAAAGGGCACTTTCTCGCAGGCCGACTGCAATTTGTCAATCTGTTCACCTGAGCAGATAATCTTTGTAACAGCTTGGGTACACCGATCGGCGTGTTGTTGGAGATGACAAGCTTGAGTATAGGATTGGCAGCAATGACTACAGAAATAGAGACAAGCCATCTTCTTGATACCTTTGTTAAAGAAGGCATACTGTTCGAACATTCCGATGGCCATGACGTTGAGGTAGTGAGCGGATTGTCGAGTCAATTGCCACACTTGCTAATCAGCTGGTACACGCAAACATCCAACTTGAAATGTTCTTCGATTGCATCGAGATTGTCTAGATTGGTCTTGGGTACATCTTGCAAGACGCTCTGCCTATTGTAAAAGGATGTGGCGAGCTTTCTGGCGTTGGTGGTGATGCGATCTCTCGCACTTCTTGATGTAGAGCAAAACAACGAAATAGACATAGGTTGTCAGTCCATGCGTCCAAAGCGACGAGGCCCTTCTACTGGCGAAGCCAGTTGGGTACAGACCCTGTGCTAAGTAGAGCCTCTCGTGTCTGGACGATGACAATTGGGACTTGGATATATCGTACAAACACTCATATGGTATTGGGACGATCTATGTTGTATGTGGTGAGCCTGACTTCTCCTTGCTTCGATATCCAGTTGTGGACTTGTTGTAGACGATTCATTCTAGTGCTACTGGACAGATCTTTGCTAAATTTTATCACGCTACCGTCTTGGAGGTTTCGAAATCGATAGATGTAAAAATGTCTTAGATAGAATACGTCTGAGCAAGATGTATCAGCTTCTCCATCATTCTTTCGGTAAGATTACCGTCTATACCACGGAAGAATTTGAAGGTCACCGTTCTACGACCTTTAGTCACTTGTTCTCGTTAAACATCTAGCTCGTTCAAGATGCCGCCACCATTCTTTGCGATGTGGGATGCTAAGGGTATGTGCCCCATTTTTGACAGCTAAACAGTATCGTAGCTATTGCATATCCTGACTAACTTTTTGGCTCGGAATGAGGCATCGATCTCTTCGCAATTTTTTTAATTTGAATTGACACTGCATATGGTTGTCGACGGCTTAGCATAGCGTAGAATATGGCCCAGTTTCACAGGCGCGTTGAATTAGTCGTGCTATCTCCAGGTCTACGTTTGGAGATGAGTTGCTCGAGTTCTGCTTTGCGCAAGCCAGAGACTCTCTCGAGTCTAATATCTTTGGCCTGCTTTGGCAGATATTTGATTGTTGTTAAAACAATGGGTCTGGAGGATGACCTTCCGATCGCATTGAGTTGCTAAGACTTGGTAGATACTTCTGCAGCTATATACTAAGATATATTGCTTGTCTAATAGGGCGCAATTTCTTAGCAGATTGCAGAAAATTTGTATATTTGATAGCACAATTGCTCAAGATCGTATATAGAGTTGATCTTCAAGTTTTTGAAAAATCTGCAACAGTGCTTAGTAACCGTAGCATATTGAGACAGAAAACTGAGTACATTGTGCAAGACAGTTGTACAGTGTAAATTATATTGTATGGACTTGAATTTTGTTAATGAGTGAATCAGAGCATGCAATAGATGAGTAATCCGTCTTATATTAATAAATTTAATATCTTAATAATTTAATTAAATCTATTTAGTAATTACTTTGTAAAGGAGGTGGTGCGATCTTGCAAGCGAGCGAGCGCGCGCGCACACACACACACACACACACACACACACACACACACACACACACACACACACACACTCGAATACCTGCTGCAAGAAATACAAATAGAGAACATTCTAAATTCAGGAGAAACAAACCATATTAACATATATGGTTTATCGTCCACTGTATTATCCTCATACAGAAAGAAAGGTACATATGTGCTAGCAAAGTCTGCAATCAGAAATGCGGATACTAGCACATTCTGTAATACATTGGGATCTATATCTGTATAGTCTCTGCGGCTAACATCGTATAGAGCGATTCTATTTCTCCGATGGAGCTAAAAAGATGGTGAATTCTTAGAGCATCGAAGAACAGATGACACATAATGAATGACGTCGTTTGAAGACTTTAACAATGATGACCTAAGAGAAGTCTTCCTTTTCTTCACCATACTAATCAAATAGGAACAATGATAGCAAACAACCTAACACCAGGTACCAGCCTAAGTTTCATTTCAACACAATGCAAAAATTCTACTTACTGCATTGTTCCACACTAAGCTTATTTTATTGCTGATATTCCAAAGCTGATGTCCATAGAACCTGGATGAATGAGCTGTCATCAAGTAGCAAAGAACATTTTGACTAGATGCTTTAAAGACATGGAATTAAGAAAGACTTGAAAGACTGAAGAAATATTTCAATTCAGCTTCAATTGAGAACGTGTGCTGTAGATTCGATTGCATAACATTTTCAAGGTGTCTACACTGCTCAGTAAATTCCATTTTACTGCCTTCAATGACACAGCTGGAACAGGAAAACGAGACATCTATCTACTTGCATCCGTTTGTAAATCTAACAATACACTTCGTCTTCATGGAGTTAAATTTGAAGTCATTTTACTTTCCTCGAGACTTGTATATCCGGCTTCTCTCACAACTAGCGGCGTAGCCAGAGCAATATTTGAAAGGTTTATTATTAATATCAATTTGCTTAAGATTAAAATTAATTTGATAAAAAATTAACTTTATATGTATATACGTTTAGATTTACAAACTAACAACATATCATTTCTGTACTGTATAATTATGTACATAAATCACTCTATTAGACTATAAATAACAGATGAGCAACCACGTCCATAACTTTTGGGGGTACTGAACCCCCAAGAACCCCCCGTAGCTACGACACTGTCACGAAAGACGAAGACTCTTTCTCGTAGACATCTCAGGTCGTCAAAAAGAGTCAACTGTAAGACAGTCAGACAGCATGATATCACTCAGACAAAACAAAACGTTACATTTCTCTTGTAGGCGAGGCAACCGATTATCTGCTTGTGGTAGAAACATCTTGGGTAAAGTTTAATTTTCCTCAATCTTTGTGCCGTGTTACGACAACATACATAAATGAGAATTTTTATGCCAAACAGAAATCGAATCATATATTTAACCTTTCTGTCAAGACTTTTCAGATTAATCTGTGCATACCAAGACCGACCCAAGCAACCGTCACAGAAAGTCTCGATCTTTGGCGTAAAAATTGTGAAAATTTGCACTTCTTCCAAACGAGTGATCACTACAGCGATGTCGCATTTGACACTGAAAGCGTCTCGATCATTGAAATTCATTGAAATGGAAGGTATTTCTGATACATTTTAGGAAACATTGATGAATTACAAGCGAATAGAGCAGTCGTTTGTTGTGCTCAAACGTAACAAGCTAAAGGAATTGTGATTATTAACATGTTAAACACAAGAATTGTTGCGACACTAGAATGCAAACTGTTATTAATACATCGGCAGCGCGCATTATTATTGCTGTGCAGGGGCAGTCTCCTCGATTATAATGCGAGATGTAGAAGCCCATCCTGTTTCGCCGTCGTATGTTGTACTGCTTTGTCTGGCGCATTTTCCAATGTGAAATGCAACTTTGATTTGCCCTGCTGGTATGTTCTCACAATATCCCTCAATCTGTCTGTGACGATGAACATCGTCTCCCCGTCTGTTCGAATACACAAGACCCTCGATGGTCATGGGACCAGAACATTCACCTCCATTGAATGTAAAATACCAACGGGAACAACAAGTAGAGTGACTGCCACAGTAAACTCTTAAGTTTCCAGCATACGCTACACGCAATGCCGAATTTTCTGATCGTTTCGTAAATCTGCATTCCTACGGAAAAGTAATTTCAATTACTGACACTAACAAACTGCACTGCTAAAACCTGAATAACTCCACTGTCTTTGACGTCTCGCCTATCCCACACACATTGCTTCCAGTTGACCTTACTTTCCTTTCCTTGTTCTCCTTTAGAACCTTTAATTCCATCGACTCCTTTCATTCCCTTCGGTCCCATTGCTCCACGTAATCCCACCTTTCCGCTGCTTCCTTTGGGACCAACAACCCCTTGCGGCCCTACTGCCCCCTTTTCTCCCATTCCTCCAACGTCACCCTTCTCCCCTTTTTCACCTCTTCCCGTTTCTCCTCTCTCTCCTTTAGCTCCGTCTCTACCGTCTCGCCCAGGGGCACCGTGCAAACCGGGAATACCAGGGACACCAGAACAACCACCAGCCTGCATGAGCATACATCTAGTCAACATTACACGACATGACATCTCGACACAATAAGCCAATACCGGTTCGTTCTGATCTGCAGCAGAAATAACGGTTTTGATAAACCCGAGAAAACAAAAGAGCAAAAGACAGACTTTAACCACACGCATGCTGCTCCGCCAGTCTATCAGTTGTATACAGTGGTCTGCAGATGACGCGTCGCTTATATACCATTGCAAGGGAGTTACTTCCTGTATGATGTCATAGGCAATGATGTCATTCCGTATATTTCACAAGACAACGGTTTACCATACTTGGTAGTAACGACGAATCAACAAGCTTTCTGCATTGGCACGGAGCAATCAAGTAAATAACGGGAAACGTGATTTGAGAAGAGAGCGACACGTCCAAATCACGGTTAGAATTTTGTTTGCTGACTTGGCAGAGTCCCAACAAGACAATCGTCCCAAAATATAAATGATGCGCTATCCAGTACGCAATCAAAACATCTACTGTCTAAGAGACAGATGAGATCAAAGTGTGAGGCTGCTCAGCAATACGTCGCGTTGCTAATGCTAACATACTGCAAGAGTGGGCGCGTCAAAGGCGGTACTAGCTATTATGCTTGTAATCGCCCAATGTGTTTCATGGGTTAGCTACAAGCTAATTCACAAAAACATCTTTTTGTCTTTAACATCTACACTTAAATTAGTTAAGGCTATTTGAGAACGGAGGGTCGACATTACCGTCGGCATCGTGGGTTTGTGTGATACGGAATAGAGAGGAGGAGTGACTCGTGCGTGTGATGCTCAACGGTTTCATTGTGCAACTAATTACCTCTGCACTACGTAAACTGCAAACAGACGAGTGGCATACCCAACATCCTATTGCTAATTATAGTCAAGTTCCTATCTGCTGTTCTTTAATCATGAACGTCCTTCAAACGGTGTAAATCCCCTTCCTACAGTACGCTCACGTGCTCCAGAATCTGGGATTTTCCCACAGTTCCTCGGTTTTTTTAAACAGACTTGAATATTTACACCTCTAAGAGTCCTTAGACGTTTCGCTGTAGGCGTATTATATAGATCCTGCATGTTTATATATAATTGCTATAAATAAACGTAATACCATGCACAGATGAAATTCAAGTCGTTCAGTTGTCTCTCTGAAAGCCTGGATCAATAAATGTTACTGCTAAAACGGGTTAGTACCAAATCAAGTTGACGGATACTGTCTGCCTGTTGGCATGCACTACCTACCAACGTGCACTTATTGTGCCAATGTGTGCACGTTGCATAAATTCAAGTGAATTTATTGTTATTAATCAGCTAATGTTCAATCTATTGTGTTCAGTTACCGTTATGGGAGTAATCGCATCTCTGACAACAGCATTCGTCCAACTTTTTGTTAGTTTGAGTACCCTCTCCTGATTGAAAAGCACCTAATTCTTAAACACTTTAATAGATAATCCTTCCATTAAATTAAATTCAATTTATTAAAACTAGCCTCGGGATCCGTCAGAAAACCGCTTCGCCCTGCTTGCCAGACAGAGTTTAGAACGCACCTCTGCCAGCATTAAAATAGTATGATATATTGACGTCTATATAACGCATGCAGACAACCAACCGGCTTCAAAAGTCTTTGTTGTAACTGACAGTCTTTCCTGTACAAATGGCACGATTGCAAAGACAAAACAGTTACGTCCGCTTCCGGTCCGACCTTGAGGGATTCTACGTAGTCTTGCCAGCCGATAGCGGCTGCAGGAGTAGACGTCACGGACCTTAGGACCTCGTTCAGAGTCATGCCAACGCACAACATCTGAATACATACTGCATACAATTTTTATTATTATAGAATCACATAAGAAAATCTGTGTGTGTGTGTGTGTGTGAGCGCGTGCGCGCGCACCAACAGACAGACGAAAACCCACTTTAGACATAACTGTAGAAAGGTCTTAGGCTAGCTCTGCTTGAATTTCTGTATTTAAATCTGTGCTCACAGTGTCAGCCCAAACCCCAACTTTGAACATATCTACAAAGTACAACTATAGAGATAATGCTAAAGGCTGCAGCAATGTGTACCTCAGCAACCGTTCGGTTGAATGAACCCATACCGTGTCCACTATCGAAAAAACACTCGCTGTTTTGCTGCCCAAACTCATAATAGACTAGTATAATAGTTATGTAGCCATTTACAGTCGGATATCGGTTGCATGTCCTATACCCGAGTCGATGTGTCCAGTATGATGGTCAACGATACAAGATGAAAATATATGAAAACAATGAGTGCAAATGTTACCACGCGCAAGACTAGAATATAACAGATAACGACTTACATCAGTAGCCGGTCCATAACATGACTACAGCAAGGGATCAAGCAAACTACAGATAATGTCGTTAAATACCGTTGAATCCAGATCGGCTGCAAATACCATTGCCCTCTAAATTGACATGCTGCAAGCTAAATGTTCAAGTAATAAGTGTACATAGTCTGCTGTATATTCAACTGATAATAGAGCCCAAATACAGTAACTGAAATTGCATGCTAATTAATATTGAACGCTTTCACGCTGTCCTATCTGCTATCATCCAAAATCAAATAGAGAAAACGAATTTCAATAAAACTACGACAAATAACGGTAAATCAAACGTATGTCAAAGTTAATTTAAAAAATTGTGTACATAATAGAAATTATACTTACAATTTTGTCTGTTTAGCCAATGCAGAATCTATTTCTAATAAAGGCGAGCACTACAAATTTCACTTAATTGGCTTCCCGATGCGGTACCATTTGATACTTACGTAGAAATTCTAATTTCTTTTAGCTCAGACAGTACAGTACAGTACAGTGCAGTACAGTACAGTACAGTACAGTACAGTACAGTGCAGTACAGTGCAGTACAGTACAGTATAGTATATTATTTCTGCGGTATCTATCACTGCTGCCTCTATTACTGATACTTCTATTACTAATGTCTCTATCACAGTTGTCTCTATCTTTGCTCTCTTCATCTTTGTTGGTCCTATTTCTGAAGTCTCTATCACTGCTGTCTCAATCCTTGCACTTTCTATCTTTGTTGTCTCCATCTCTGCTGTCTCTGTCTCTGCTGTCATTATCTTCGCTCGTTCTGTCTCTCCTGCCTCCATATCTGATGTTCCCGCTTTCTGTATTCTTGCTGTTACTATCGCTGATGCATCTATCTTTGATGTCTCTATCAATTCTGCTTCTTTTTCTGCTGCTTCTATATAGCTGCTGTCATTTTTCTGCTGTCTGTATCACTACGGTCTCTATCACTGATACTTCTATCATCGCTGTCTTTATTACTGCTGCTTCTATTGCTGCTGCGTTTATCAGCTCTCTCTATTTCTGCGGTCTACAACACTGCTGTTTCTATCACTGCTGCCTCTATTCCTGCTGCCTCCATATCGGCTGTCTCTATTTCTGCGGTCTCTATCACTGCTCTCTCTCTCTCACTGATACTTCTATTACTGATATCTCTATCACTACTGTCTCTCTTACTGATTCTTGTATCACTGGAGTTTCTGCCTTTGCTGTCTTCAAACAAACCAAATACACCAGACGATATACCGTCAACTGTCAAAGTCGAAACTTGCGAGAAACCGTGTGGGACACGACTACTTTTGCGGTCTCAATCTCTACTGTTTCTATCACAGTTGCCTCTATTTTTGCTGCTTCCATATCTGCTGTCTTTATTTCTGCGGTCTCTATCACTGCTCTCTCTCTCTCTCTCTCTCTCTGCCCTCTCTCTGCCCCCCCCCTCTCTCTCTCTCTCTCTCTCTCTCTCATATATTTGCAATAAATCTTCAACGTAGATACAGAATATGATCTAGAACCATCAAGACGGTCGCTAAGCAAACTACTATACGCTATGTAGACACAAATACAACCTCTACTCTACATCAACACTAACACGCAAGAATTAAACTAATTTACGTAAAGTCGATACTGTAATGTCTTGCTTCGATATTGTTTATCGAATTAGGATCTATTGGAGTCTGTCCTATAATTGCTGCAATCTTGTTATGTATCATATCTGCATTTCCTTTCTGAAGGCAGACTGCCAATCGACGACGCCAATAGTTTGCAAAGTCATCGTAAGACATGGCCAGTGCTGCTGGCGCGAGACTGGCAGCCTCCTTCAGAGTGTTAACACTCTCAGCACCCCAACAGCCAAATACTTCCAATGCAAAAGGTCGGAACAAGTGCCCTAGGTCTATTGCTGCAGACAAATACTTGGAATTCTTTGAGCGCTCTTTTGAAGATGCAGCATACCCTGAAATTGTTTTGCTCGATCCGATGTTATGCAGTGCCCAGGGATGAGTAACTGTCATGTCCAACAGTAACTTTTTGCCTTGATTATAGTCATAGACAGCGACATCTGGACGCTTCTTTCCTTTGTTCTTGAACACAGTTCAAGAACTTTGCTACTCTTAACAATCTAACTGAAATCTAGACCAAAACATCTAGAACTAAAACCTCTCTCTCTCTGCCCTCTCCATATCTGCCATCTCCAATTCATCCCTGTCCATCTCTGCCCTCTCCATCTCCAACCTCTCCATATCTGCTCTTTACAATTCTGCCCTCTTTATCTTTGCCCTCTCCATCTATGCTTTCCCCATCTCTGCTCTCTCCATCTCTGCTATGTCCATCTCTGCTTTCTCTATCTCTACTCTCTCTATCTCTGCTCTCTCCATCTCTGTCCTTTCCATCACCTCTCTCTCCCCTGCTGCTGTCTCCATCCTTTTTGTCTGGATCACCTCTGTCGCCGTCACTGCTGCCTTCATCTCTGCTGTCTCCATTTCTGCTATATCTAGCTCTGCTATCTCCATTTATGCTGTCTCTATATATGTTGTCTCATTTTCTGCGGTTTCTATCACTGTTTTTCATAACTGATGCCGCCATTTCTGCTGCCTCCATATCGGCTGTCTCTATTTTTGCGGTCTCTATCACTGCTGTCTCTATTACTGATACTTTTTTTTATCTGATGTCTCTATCACGGCTGTCTCTATCTCTGCTCTCTTTATCTTTTCTAGTTTTATTTCTGAGGTCTCTATCACTACTGTCTCAATCCTTGCAATTTCTATCTTTGCTGTCCTTATCTCTGCTGTCACTGTCTCTGCTGTCACTACCTTGGCTCGTTCCGTCTCTGCTGCCTCTGTATCTGATGTACCTGCTTTCTGTTTTCTTGATGTTTCTATCACTTCTGCATCTATCTTTGATGTCTCTATCACTGCTGCCCCTATATATCTGCTGTCTCCTTTTCTGCTGTCTGCATCACACGGTCCCTTTCACTGATACCTCTATCAGCGCTGTGTTTATTACTGCTGCATCTGTTGCTGATGTCTTTATATCTGTTGTCTCTATTTCTGCAGTCTCCATCACTGCTGGTTCTATCACTGCTGCCTCCATATAGGTTGTCTCTATTTCTGCGGCCTCTATCACTGCTCTCTCTATCAGTGATACTTCTATCACTGATGTCTCTATCACTGCTGTCTCTCTTTACTGATGCCTCTATTACTGGTGTTTCTATCTCTGCTGTCTCCAAACAAACCAAATACACCGGACGATACACCATCAACTTTCAAAGTCGAAACTTGCGATAAACCTTGTGAAACTCGACTATTTCTGCGGTCTCCGTCACCGCTGCTTCTATCACTGCTGCATCTATTTCTGCTACTTCCATATCAGCTGTCTCTATTTCTGCGGTCTCTATCACTGCTCTCTCTATTAATGATACTTCTATCACTAATGTCTCTATCACTGCTGTCTCTATTACTGATACCTCTATCAATAGTGTTCCTATCTCTGCTGTCTCCAAAGGAAGCAAATGCACATGAAGATACACCGTCAACAGTCAAAGTCGATTCTTACCACAAAATAATGTGGGACACGACGATTTCTCCGGTCTACATTACTGCTGTTTCTATCATTGCTGCCTCTATTCCTGCTGGTTCCATATCGGATATCTCTATTCCTGCTGTCTCTATCAGTGTCGTCTCTATCATTGATACTTCTATCACTGATGTCTCTATCACTGCTGTCTCTATTACTTATGCCTCTATCACTGGTGCTTCTATCTCTGCTCTCTCCAAGCAAACTAGAATAAAGGGACGATATACACCGTCAACAGCCAAAGTCCAAAGTTGCGACCAACCTTGTGGGACATTACTGGTGCCTCTATTGCTGCTGCCTCTATATCCGTTGTCTCTATTTATGCGGTTTCCATCACTCCTGCCATCTATTTCTGCTGCCTCCACATGGGCTGTCTCTAATTCTGCGGTCTCTATCACTGCTGTCGCTATCATTACTACTTCTGTCACCGATGTATCTATCACTGCTGCCTCTAGTTCTGCTGCCTCTGTATCTGCTGTCTCTATTTTTGCGGTCTCCAGCACTGCTGTTTCTATCTCCGCTGCCTCGATTTCTGCTGCCTCTATATTGGCTGTCTCTATTTCTGTGGTCTCTATCACTGCTGTCTCTATCACTGATACTTCTATCACTACTGTCTTTATCACTGATGTCACTATCACTGCTGTCTCTATTTCTGATTCCTCTATCACTGGTGTGTCTATCTCTGCTGTCTCCAAACAAACCAGAATAAAGGGACGATACACAGTCAATAGTCCAAGTCCCAACTTGCAAGAAACCTTGTGGGAAACGACATATTACTGAGGTAGTAGATCGAAAAACCCACAAAGCAGTCGAGGAAGCACCAAATACAACGAACGATACACCGTCAATAGTCCAAGTCCCAACTTGCAACAAATCTTGTGAGACACGACTTATTACTGAGATAATAGGTCGGAAACGTACAAAGTGGTCGAGAAAACACCAACTAAAACGAACGATACACCATGTAGGTAGCTGTTAGTCGTCTCTCCGGTGCATGGCAAAGAAGTCGATTTTTAGCTTTTCAAAAAGGAGGAGCCGTTGGAGGTAGGACAGCAAGAAGAGGCTTTCGGAATGTACGTGCTACATGTAAAGATGTCAAGCAGTGTTAGTAAAAGTACTACAATAAGAAGCAAGAATACGGAAGCAAAAATGTCTAGTGGGCAGCAAACTTCAAATGCAAGATAATTTATTGAATTTTGACATTTTGTCTGATTTAAATTGTTACGTGATTACTAGATGTCGTAAATATTTGCATGAGGGTTTCCTATCGTTATTGACCCGGCAGCGGCGTAGATATGCGGTACCAGGGGGGAACATAACTTCGAAAAAATTTAGAAGAGAGACCTGTAATACGGTCACGATTGCTCAGGTGTAGTATGTCACTCGATCAATGTGTATGTGATAACAGTGGACGGAATGTTGGGGACAGTGGGATAGTGGTGTCGTGTATTTAACATTACAGACACGATGGTATGTCAACCGATTTCGTTGACGACGTTTAAATCAATGTATACATGCATGCCTGTACTGTACATACATTTCTCTGTTTCCATTGAATGAGTCTTTATAGACTCAATGTAAACCATTTACATTGCAATCATATATACTTCAATTAGACTAGATTCCATTATCACATTAATATAAAAAGTAGTCTCTAGTACCTATTACGTAATGTCTCGTTTTCTTGACTTTGTATCATTTGTAGTTTCATCCTCATGGTATGTCTATAAACGCAGCCACTGTATTTTTCGCTGTGATTTCCTCATCTTCCTTCAAAACATTGCGATTAATGCTGCAAAGAAGGTGTGACGGTAACGCCATATATAGACATTTGCCGGTACTATTTATGGCTGGTACCAAAATTGTGGCCACAATCGGTCTCCGGTGCCATTTGATATATGGAGCCCTTAGATCAATGATTGCAAACTGCTACACACATCGTTGCTGTTTGTCTGCGGCTTTAGCCTATATAGACTACAATCAGGCAAAACTCTCTAGTAAGATAAGGCATGAATGCCAAGTGCCACAATTTTGAAGCGTGGTGCTACAATTGGCACCATAACCATGGCAACGGCATTCTTGAATTAAACATGCAGTTTGCGGTAGCGCTGCTAGGCAGACTGGCGGTGTTTTATGATGAAAACGATATGGCATCGGCGGTCCGATTAACGCCCAATAGTACAACAAACAGACATAACATTGGAGTATATATGACGATTAGACACACGAACGCACGCACACACGTGCTCTCTCTCTCACACACACACACACACACACACACACACACACACACACACGTACGCACGCACGAACGCACGCATGCACCCACAAATACATGCGTGCACACAAATATGCGCGAGAACACACACACACACACACACACACACACACACGCGCGCGCGCGCGCACACACACACACACACACACACACACACACACACACACACAAACAAACACACACACACACACACACACACACACACACACACACAAGTAAACGTTTGGTCAAATAACATGTTATAAAGTGTCTAAGGTTCGCAAACCGTCTCGGAATTTGAGCTGCATGGCTACACATGGCGTCGGCTTCTTCTCGAGCTTATTACACAAGTGAAATACAGCACGCTGATTCTTGTTTTGACTTTGCTGAAAGACTTGAGTTTTAATTGAAGTGTCGTTTTGGTAGCGAATTTGCCTTTACGAATTAACGACAAACAAAAAGCGTTAACTGATGTGATATAGCGAGCCAAATTAACTATTTTCGCAAGGTGACTAACCTGATGCTACTGCAGAGGCGATTAGAGTGAGAAATAACATATTGTGTATTTCACGAAACTCTTTGCTTTATAGAGTTTGGAAAGCAAATCGTGTCAATCGTTTGTTGATTGGTAAACATTACTAAGTACAAAATGCTACCCTCCCTAATTTCCCGTTTTACTGCGAAACCTTACATGTTCTAAAATTCAGTTGAAACTTTAACGCACATCACTTCGTACAGACTGCGCATGTCAGTTCTCGACCGTTCACGTACGGAGGACAAGGAAGAGATCCACACACGGCCTCTACAAGATAGAACAAATTGCCGTTATGGTTGTGGCTACTGCCAGTAGGCTCTGCGTTGTGGTCGACACACAGGTACATGTTCCTTCCAGAATGAGTATGGTGTTCTGTCATGAGATATCCATAATATGCTCTACTCCATCCAGTGGGACAGATGCTCTTTGCTGGTAACATGAACTGAGTGTTCTTATTGGCATCGTGACACACAGCACAAGGAACATCGTACTGATACAATCCTTTATTGATGAATGGTTGAATGCCATGAGGAAGTTCGTATTCTGATCCATAAATATAACTTGCTCCTTGGTGACCGTCTTTGTAATATCCCCATACAGGATCAAGTGGAAGGCACTGAGTGTTAGCTCCACCTCCGCGATGACTGTGGTCTGATCCAGCAGCGATGCCCGAGTAAAGAGTCTGAACACCACGAGCAGAGCAATTGTTTCTTCCCCATTGAATATACGTGGTACCAGTCAATCCAGACCTTAGACTGGCAGCTGAAACATAAATCAAAGATTCGCACACATTAGTAGGCAGAAGAGCAGAATTTTAGACAATCTGGGAATAGAGAGGTCATATTTTAAAGAGTACGACTTATTGTTATGTATGATAGTTAGCTTACGCAAAACGTCGATGTAACAAACTATCTACCTGCATGCATTTGTAAGCTGCTCATGGTCATTACAGTATTAGTTAGTCTAAAAATACAAAACTCATCTTAGTTGCTATTTTACATTTACATTCACTAATCGAATGTATAGCTGACAATAGTAAATTTAAAAACAACGCTAGCAAATTACAACTTGAGCAATTCACAGAGCCTAGACAGATAACAATGACATGGGCTTACGCCTTCCTGTTTCTCCTCTCTCTCCCTTCCCTCCATCAGCTCCTTTTTCTCCTTCAGGGCCGGATTTTCCCTCAATGCCAGGAGCTCCCGGACTGCCTTAAATTTATATATATATATATATTATATATATTAACATTTAAACCCGTTTTCATCGTCCTGTCAGTTGTTACCCATTCCAATGTCTCCTCGTGATCCTTTGGCTCCTACTGTTCCTGGCAAGCCTGGAATTCCAGGAATTCCCTGAATTCCTTCACGTCAGAGTAGCTAAAACACCGTTTTCTATTATATCCTTTAATGGCTCTTTCTCACCGTCTCTTCCATTAAATCCTAGGAAAGCAAACAATAAATATTATTGATGTAAAGCTACATCAGTTTTATGTGTCTTACCGTCTCTTCCAGGGGGGCCACGTGGACCTGTTAAAAACAAACATGAGCTAAAAATAAAATAAAAAGATTTATGAAAAACTTTAAACAAACCTGGTACGTAGTGTACATGAACCTTTTCCATTTTTGGACTCTGTTGAACAAGTCACATAACGTAAATCAAAATTTATTGAAATCACTTAACAATTATTGTTTTCCTGTGTTGGTGTGCTACTGCCCTTGTCCGCCACAACGAGAGCGGCACTTGTCATAATAAACATGACCATATTGCATGTCAAAAATGCCATCGTAATTCTCCAAGAAATGTCTTGCACTTGACTCTTTCTTAAACCAAATAGGCGGTCGCCTGTACTGCGATGCAATGAACTGAATTTGTGTGCTGCAAGTCGCTCTTTATATCTAGTCTAGACAGTCGTACGATGCACGGGAATACGTGTTAGCCGCTGTTTGCTACAATACGACACACGACACTTTGAGTCCCACGCAGATAATGATGTCATCACAATGACGTTATTCCTGCTTTTGTTGGTTAATTACTGACGAAATTAGCTACAGCTGGAAGTTGAGACTGGCATTTTTCTATAGAATTTCAGTGCTTCTAAGCATTATATAGGCACCTATTCACGTTAGGCTTGTCTTGAATGTGTGAAGATACGTAGGATTACTAACGTCTCACGTGACTATAGACGTGATTGCTTTGGTACCTAAATGTTTGGCGCATCACACTACCGTTACTTGCCGTGTATTACAAACGCAAACATTTCAAGATTGCATCAATGACGCCCTAAACTATGCGTATACGATGATGTCGGTCGTGCGTTATTCCGTTACATCCACTGTATGTAAGTACTAAACTACCCCCCCCCCCCCTCTCTTAAACATCTTCCTACGCCACTGCTAAGTAGAGAGCTAACCTTGGGCTAAACGTGACGGTTGAGCTTTGGGAGAGGGTTAGAGCAGGCCTTACGGAGTAACAGCCTGTACATCCGCGGCCTGCCGCGCCAATATTTTAAATACGCGATTTGGACTTAGCCGAAGGTGCTTTGGTGTACGAGGCAAACAGCGCGACCTTTCATCTTTAGTACTACTACTACTAAGTGGATATGTTACAACCACGATTTGACATAAAGGAAGTGCTGTCTTTCTTCGCACCTTCCGGGCAGTAACCTGCACCGTTTATTCAAAAGGGACCTCAGTTTTGAACGTTGTCTGCTGAACGTTGTTTTCTTGGCACCAATCGACTTCAAATATATTCGACCGCAACTAAGGTGATTTATAATTTCTAGGCTTTGCGGTTATACAAATTTCTAATTTCTTGAAATCTTTACTGAGTGATGTACTACGTACATTAGCAACTGGACTGAATTTTTGAGCGTCAATATTTGCACTGTTGTAATCATGTACATATACATATGTATATGTATATGTATATGTATATGTATATGTATATGTATATGTATATGTATATATATATATATATATATATATATATATATATATATATATATGTATGTATGTATGTATGTATGTATGTATGTATGTATGTATGTATGTATGTATGTTTGTATGTATGTATGTATGTATGTATGTTTGTATGTATGTATGTATGTATGTATGTATGTATGTATGTATGTATGTATGTATGTATGTATGTATGTATGTATGTATGTACCAGGAGACGTATATCATCCAGATTTCATGGATGGTCAAACTCAATATTTTGATGCTACAATCCTTAACTCTTTACAGCCTTTTTATATATATGAAGCCAATGTTACCACAGCAGGTGGTCATTTTTTATTTACTAGTTTTTAATTAAATCTCTAGGTTTCATATCATCTTTCACTCTAAAGACTTTGAAACGAACATGTTGAAAGACATCATCAATCAGTGGAATACCGTTTCCTCGAGCTTTCAAGAATACGTTAGAACAGTTGTCTGTAAACCTATCGTGCTACAACGCCAAGATGATAATTGCATATATGGAATTAGAATTTCTAAAGGTTCGTAGTTGGGATTTGCCTACTTGACTTCAGAGAGATGTTGGGAGGGATGTTGGCGTATTGGGGTATTGTAAAATATTATTTTTGTATACATATATATACATATATATAAATTTATATTTATAATTTATATATTTATATTTTCTATGGCATGCCTAATTCATGCCTAATGCATGCCTACGCATAAACATCTAACTATTTCCAACAACTGAGTCTCTACTATTTAGTGCTAAACGTCTAACTATTTCAAACAAATCACAAGCACCATCAGCATCTGAACTGTCAGAGCCTGAAATGTCAGAGTCTGACTCAGGTGAGTGGTGGAAACGATTTTCCTGTAGTAGCCTTCTAGGTTTCTTCGTCAGACAAAAGAAGACCAAGCGATGATCATTTATTACTCGAGGCTCGGATTTTCGGGCTGAAGGTATATAGTAACGTTCGATAACCGAACGACCGAGCGACCGACCGTATATATAGTCGATTAGCGCAGATGCAAATCAATCTATTCCGACCAATTGACGAGAAGTGGTGTCACTACCGACCAATAGCCGAACATGATGACATCATGAGGCTCCACCTTTCTTTGTTTGGTAGCTGCTACTGGGCAACAGTCAGACGTCTATCTAGAGAAGCGGCACAAACAACAAGTTAGAAAAGCTGCACAAAGTACGAGACTTTTTATATTCTTGTGAGCTGTAAAATCGGTGGTAAGCTGCTTGTTTTGCTTTACATTTGTAACATATGTTACCCACCCACAAACAGAACAATGACCACGCCCGTTACTTCATCACGTAAGCCGAAGATTGCCAGCCAGGGTAGCGTCGAGGCTCTCCGGCTTGTAACATTTGGCACTTGGAAACAACTACATTTGTAACATACATTTAGAAACAACGCCTAATCTAGCTGCATTTGTAACGTTCCCATATCTAATTTTGTTTTAGCTCTGGTATCTGGCCACTCCTAAAACCGCCCATAGTTGCGACCTCAAAAGCTGCACAAACAATCAGCTGCACAAAGAACCGACGAGCGAAGGTTGTAACATTATCCTTGTTCCATCAATAATGTCATCTCCTGAAAGCTCAAAATGTTGTAGGTGCGTGAAATCGTGTTCTGTTCACTGAAAATCAGTGCTTCTCCTTTTGCATACCTATCTACCCGAAAGCTGATTTTCCTATGTGCTCTAGACTTTCCTGCTGCTTCTTTTGTTCCGATCTAACCAAAAGCTGGTTTTCGTATGTGCTCTATACTTTCGCTGTTCGTGGCGGTTAGTTAGTATTGTTTAAACCATTCTGTCATAGCACGACTAATTACCTTCAAGGTGCATACTGGCCGAGGGTTTGCACTTCTAGTGTTCTTCTTTTATTTATTCATGATAGAACTAGCTTAAAATCTTACAAATAGAATAATTGCACCAACTTTCTATCAAAATCGAAGAGTTCCAGATTTTACTGACTCGGGGCGCGGGCCAAGTGTGCCGTGTGCTGGATCCGTCACTGTGGATTACATATATAAGAATATTAATTATGCCTCGAAACATAAAATACCATTCTAGTAAGCTGCACATTCTATCAGATGTTGATAGAGCTTAATTGCTGCTTTAGACATGCAGATTTCATAAACAGCAACAACTCTAGCTGTAGTCTTCGAGTTGTTCTCTACGATACAAGAGAAACTAATAAGATAGGATTGCACCGCGTTCATACCAGTCTGGTCTTTAGTGAAACATTTAAGAAACCAAATCCGATCTTTAGATAGCCGATTTCTGGCTACGCGGCACACAGCGACATCAAAGGCTGTTAATTCACCAGACCCCATTTCGCGCGGAAGGATGACGTGGCGAAAAGGGTCTGGCTACGCTAGACTAGGTTTGTTTGCGTATATGGAAATAAAAAAAATTAAATTTACTTGATTTAATCTACTAATATTTTATGAGTAAGTGATACCTATTTTAATTGCTTAAGTCTTTAAGTAGAATTTAGGGATAAAATAATTGATAATTAACAAATAATGTAGTTTCAATTCTAAATTTATTACTCATTACGTTTGACTGTCAAAAAATAACAAATAAGGAATGTCTAGACTATTTTCCATCATTGCAGTTTGTGAATGGAAACAAATCAGAAAATTAGAATTAAAACAATGGTACCTAATTCGGTCATTCTATTTCTAAGTTGTACTCAAAGTAGAACACAGACAAACAGACAGAGAGACAAACGTAAAGACAAAAGACATACATACAGACAGACAGACGGAGAGACAGACAGACAGACAGACAGACAGACAGACAGACAGACAGACATACAAGCAGACAAACAGACAGACAAACACAGATTGACAGACAGACAAACTGAAGCTAACAGGCAGACTGACAAACAGACAGAACTTGTCATGCACCTACAAACAATAAATTGCCGTAAATAATACTTCAAACAGATGTGCATGATTACTATCCAACTTTTCTATACTACACAATTACAAAACAATTTCGCTTTCCAAATAATATTGAATATAAATTTCTTACTTTATAAAAACTTTTAGTCAAATTTTAATATACGCAAACTATTATCACAATCAATTTACATACCAAATGTATAGTTTTACCAGAGAGTTGCTGATACTAAGTTATTGATGAGGACGTAGATCTCAAGCAGCCACCAAAGATTATGGCAATCTAAGACGACTCATAAACTCCAAGAAACGTAGCTTACTAAGAAAACGATCACTGCATGCAATGTGCATCATACAGCCCTTAGCTTGAAACTTGGACAAACACTTGCACATATACTCGAGCTTCTCAATTTAAAACTATTGAAACAATTCAGACCACATATAATTCCGACTAAGACACCAACTAATGTGTAGATACTAATACCGTTTTATCGGTTAGCAATACGACCAAGAGACTATTGATACATAAAACAATGCCTCATTCGAGTATATATAGTCACCACTTAATCTTTGTCCATCAGACGAAGCGCGTTAACGCGATAAACTTGCTTGTTTCCGCTTGTGGTGACGTATCCATCGTAGTTGCATGTAAGGTAGAGGTTATCACGTCCGCCCTGTACGTTGCAGTGCAAATATATCTCATCTCCATCGCGGATTTCCTCGCCCTTCTCTTTGTAACGCGACTCTATTCTCCACTGCATCGTATCCACTCCACCTCCATGAAGCTTAACCTCTTGTACGGTGTCACGGTAAAAGCAATAATCTGGAGAAGTAATCCAGCTGCCGGGGAAACGGTAAACGTAACCGTAACCCAAATAGTTGAGAGCTACAGTGTCACCAATCTTTAATACCGTCTCAGAAATAGAAATGGTTTGAGAGCAAATCTCTTCCGGTATCTCATCTCGTTCAAATATCTTTGCTACTGATCCGTCCGTCTTTTGAATGTCACTGCAGGTCACCCACAAGCCCTTCGGAGATTTCTTACCCCCGCGAATCGACCAGTTTCCGCCAAGGCTTCGGTTGGTCACTGTGACGGTGTCTCTACTGCGAATTGTGCGAAGAGCATCGAAGCTGTGCCTTATGCTTCTCTCAACCTCGGAGTACTTGAAGTAGTCTTTGGCGTCGTCGCACTGTTTCTCGATATCTGGAGTTTGCGAGTCGTCTCTCAAACTCTCGAGCGTCGTAAAGGCGCACAGCATTTTGATACCTTCCACGTACGGCAAAAATACTGCATAAACATTGAAAACAAAATCACCAGGTTTGAACTCAGCCTCTTTGGCGACGTCTTGCATTAGCGTCGAATTGGGATTGACAAGAAACCGAGACAACATGTTGACATTTTCCTTCATGTGAGGAATCTGGAAAGCCATTTGTTCGACGTCATTCTTATCTAGAGCCTCTTTGCAAGCGATCACACTCTCGACAGCCTTTCCTACGCTCTCACTGTATCGACTTCGAGAGACTTTGCCAGGAACGCCTCTGGTTATCAGTTGCAGTTTGGTGATCTTGTCGAACTCTTCGTCAGACACAAACTGCTCTTTGCGTTTTGGGTTAGCCGACAAGAGGGTAAAGCATTTTAAAGCCATTGCTACGCCACAATATATCATGTCGCTCGATACGGCAAAAACGTTGTCTAGGCATTCTTTTGCCGCGCTCCATCCCATACTTGTGTTCAGCTGTTGATACGCCGCTTCCGCGTTTTCGACAGTCTCTCTCAGATCCAATCGCTTCACTTCTTTTGCTACCTCGATAATGGCGCCCATCTGCTCAAAGTCAGATTCTTCGACAGGCGACTCCATCCAAGCAGCTGTGCCAAACAAACAAATAATTAAATATTTTACTTACACAGAACAACGCACGACTGGACGAATACACTTAGCCAGCAATAGGTGGCAGTTAAATAAAGTACGCGTACTCATGCACGCACGCATACAAGTTGCTGTTAAACTTAACTAGTCGAACGCTTTGGTAAAGTTTCATTTAATTAAACTTTTATCATGAAGAAGCGTATCTCAAAATGGACAGAAGGTTTCCAGAATGCTCAGAGAGATTATTTCTTCTTGGCTGTGCGTTATACCCAAACGTTTTGCTCGTTCTTGACATACTCTTGCTACGTTCTTGGCTAGCATTTTGTACGAGCATTTATTGTACTATTCGGTGCTCTAGTCACTGTGTATGTCTTGTGCGAGTTGTTAAGTTCATGCAATATAGGACAGTTGCAGTCTACAGCAGTGTATACAGTAGGGCGCGCGGCGGTCTCAGCGTACGGTTTTACCATAATGCATGTTCAATACACCTATAGCTAACATTTTGCAAAAATTGACAGGATTTCTTGAAGAAAACAGCTTGCAATATAATTCGGATGATATAAAGTGCTTAATTAAGATTGTCCTTGTTACTTGTTCATACTTGTTCATAGACTAAATCACAGTGAATGCAAAATGCGACAGCTTTATACAAATAATTTATTGTTTGAGTTTGTTGCTATTAATTGGCACTTAGGCAAATAATCTTGTGGCTAGTCATTGTCAACCCTTTCATGATTCCTGTTTATTGCTGTATGTGCAATCTGCTCAGAGCACTAGACATTTGAACCAAGTTACACATTGAACATACACTCAAACTCTCAATCAATCAGTCAAGTGATTCAAACATAACCTCAAGAACGTTCTACCCAATATTACATTTTTATTAATCATAATGCAAAAGCCAAATTAAATTTGCTAAATCTGTGCGCATGACATGATTTTTCACGTTTTCTCGAATCTGCAACTAGCATGCATATATATTATTTAATTAATTGTATCTAGCGGTATGTACCTTGTTGACTTGATCGCAAAGCTTCCAACTGCTTACCAATGTCGCGAAAAATTGGAGGCGAAATCTTCTTTGAGGCATGCAATATTTCTTCAGCTGCCACGTGTTTGCCTTCTCGTTGCTGTCTGTCCGTAATGACTGCAAGCAGTTTCTGACGCGGTGTTGGTTTGTCGTGAGTCAAACATTGCACTTCGTCTGGTTTCGCCATCTCGAGACCTAATGCGTACCATTGTGAAGAGCCACACTTTAATACGACTGACCTGATGTCAGTGAAGCTAAACTCCTTCAGTAACACTGCAAATACAAACGACAATGCTTTAGTCACCATATCTTGCCATTTTCAATTGATCAAATTAATGTTTGGTTGCTATAATTATAATACTGCATTTGCATACATGTATGTCTAATAAACTTGAAGATATTTGCTTTCGAGTACAAACAATTTTACTCATACATATATTTAATTAATATATTTCATTAGATCTACACACACACAAACAAACACACACACACACACACACACACACACACACACACACACACACACACACACACACACCAAGAGCTCTATGGAGAGCCATATAGAACCACGCTACTTCCTGTTGTGAGACCCGGATTAGAAGTCTCGCTACGCTCGGCAAGTAGTACCAGACTAGAGTTCGCGCACTTCCCGCGCTCTTTGGTCTTGAAGTTCGAGGCTAGAAGTTTCGTCGCCCCATTCTTTTGTATTGTAGCTAGGGATTGTGTGTATTTGACAACCGAGAAACACCTTCAGAAGCTGAATGCCACCTACAGTCAACTATTCACACGTCCCGTACTACAGTATGATCAATCCTTACTACACTGTACTCTAGAACCCTTCAATTTGAGGTTGGCATTGCAGATCATGCAGAACTCTTCCGTCTACACAAAATCGTACCACCATCACTAGCTAACTTCATATCGTATGTAGTCTCTAGTATCGCTGTGGAATGCATACCTAGCATACCTAGGAAGGTCACTAACTAAGGCTACCTCATGCACTTGCTTCTACGAGTCCTGATCGTAGTTTATGTTAAATTTTACCTGCTATGCTCTTTTTCATCTGATTGTACGTGCTGTTGCCCACTGACAGCGAACTAACGACAAGGCGTAGGTGTCTCACAAGAGGAAGTGAAGACAATTAGAATCATTAATATAAACGATTACCGAAGCTTTTAGCCTCGGTATTCCAGACTGCTTTTTGTACGTGGTGGAAGAAAGCAGCCTAGAGACAGCTCTATTGTAAGTGATTTCGGAAAAGGCGTAACTGTTCAAGTCTAGAAATATCCGCTCCAATCAAAACTACCGCTCAAAAACCGCCAATCAGAGCTATATACATTGCAGACGCCAATGAGTACTCTGTAATTACTTCTAAGCAATTCACAAACGACTGTAATAACACAGTGGGGTGAATCTAACACGAATGCGACGCGCTACTTGTTTGGCTCGTAGTAACAACATGCTAGCCTCGGCCTCCCAGACCAATGTCCCCTAGGGTCACTTTACATACACATCCCGGATATATAGCCCGGATAAGTTTAACCTGCACGTGCACGGTACCATTCTCACGTGCACGCTTGACACTCGATCATGATGTAGTAGTTCGAAATGTGTTGTTTTGCTGACAGATCTTGAGGACTGCGGTTTCTCTGCTAGCAGTTACCACACTGAGTAAGCAACAGTGGCTAGTAAATGAGAGCTCCAATACGGGAATGTTGGTTACTACAAACCGACTTTCTCGAGAAACAATTGACTCCAGAAAAGCTTTACGTGATGCAGTTATCATACAAGACGGCAGAGGCTTGTACATTTTGCTAATTAATTGATATTAGTTACTTAAATAATTATTAATCTAGTAGAATAAAGTATTTAGTAACATTAAAGCACAATTTATGTATTTATGGTAGTATTTTTGAACCTTAAATGTGATTTAATAAATAGTAATTTATAATTTATAAGTGTATATACAGTAGTGGACAAAAGTATTTGTCAGGCAAGAAATTTCAAAGGATTTTCAGGATGTTTGTGTTTGGGTGGAAGCACAAAATACTAATAAAGCGACTTCTTGGTCAATGTTTGTCATGCAATGGCAAAATCGAGACTAATTGGTACAGAATTGAGTTTAAATCAGTTGGTTGTTGCAATTTAAGATTATCGTTACAACCTAGTTAAAGTCGACTAAGTTTACATTACAACTTATCAAAGCATATTCAATGCAAACAATATTCCAACCTCTGAAAGCAAACTAATTTATTAATTTATGCTAATATCAGCACTTATTTCGATTCTGTAGGCCAGAATATGATTAAAATCAACAAAAAAAAACTACCTGACAATTACTTTTGTCCACTACTATATACACATATACACTAGTAACTATTGCAAATAACCTGTTTATTAATCATGTACTCTGCTGTTATCGAAATTATTTCGTTTGCATAAGAAATGTATGGCAAACAGGCAGGATTACAGGAATTTGTTGATCTGGACAGTCTGTTTCCAGTTTTTGATACAATGCATAAAATCAATACATGATCCATTTTAAAAATAATATTAAAACACACACAATGAAGATGCTTATTTCTCTTGTGGGGGCACAGTTTGCTGAACATAAAACTGGAATGACTTGTTCTCAACACTCATTCTGAACACTGTAATTGCAATCTGTTCCTCTCTTTATATCAAGGAATATGAACATAAACAGTTTACTCAGCTCAAAATCTTGTATCCTTGTACAGTTTAGATGGCATTAGGGGTATTTTTTCAAACTTATTGTCAGATTGTGGTTTCTCTTTGCTCTCTGGTGGATTCGTTTGAGAATAATGTTTCTGTTAAATATGTTGGTTGTAGTTTTGGCTTTTATGAACAAACTTGGACGTCCTGCTGATGCTGGACGGGTAGAAAAGAACTTGAAGTGTCATCTAGCTACAGCAGTAGATTGCACTCGAATCTTTTTTCTTTTGTTTTCTGACTCCCACCTCTTTACCAAACATGTGTAGAGCAAAAAGCAGTCGCTGCTGTGTACCAGGTGAATGGATTCCTTTGTCTCGTAGTTTTCAATAATTGGACTTATCTATGATATTTGAAATTTTAATTTGATCAGAGAAAGCAGCCATACTGCTAAGGTATTCCTCAGGTAGTGAGCATAATGGCTTGGTTGAAGATAAAGTTTGAGTTTTGCTTTGTGACAATAGAAGGACAGCTGCGCTGAACAGATGTATGCCCACATATTCTCTGGAGAAAATGCTGCAACTGTCACAAAACAAAGGCAATAACCCTACAAAGAGAAGAACATGTTTGTATTGGGAAATTTTTGCACTGCCTTGAGCATGCGTGTTTTCCATCTTTGTCAAATGTCGACCTATGCATAGGAATCAAATCATGAATATCCACTCTTTCACCTAAGGCAGTGATTAGATAGTCCAGTGTTTATATTAGTTCTACCAACAAGTTGGTAGGAACTGGGTATCCCAATGGGTCACCATAGAAGGTAGCTTTTGAATTCAAATCTAAAGCAACCACTGTCCAATGATTCCCACTCATCAATAGATTTGATGCAACAGGAGATCCAGTTAAGGCGTCAATTTGTACATTGACAATCAGGAATATAAGGCTAACCTTCTTTCTGTTGTACAGAGCTGATGCTGTGGATGTGTTCAACTTGGATTTGCAAACTTCAGATAGCACAAGGCAAAGACAATGTTATGATGAGCGATGCCATACCTTCAAGCAGTGTATCAGGCAACCATCTGTCACATGCCAGGCTAGACATTTAGCAGCTAGTCACGTCACCAAATGCCACAGCAGAGGCTGGCTTGCCTGACAGAATTTGTTGAAAATGCTGTATATTGCTCAAGTTCAAGAGTTCAAGATTCAAAGTGTCAGGAATGTGACAGACCTCGTTGAAACACTTGTCTTCTTGAATAACCTGTGGGAAGACACCACTTGGACAGGAGTATGGACATTTAATTAATGAACAAACTCATTCAACTCAAAATATTTTTATTACTTTACTGCAGCTGAGTGACAGAGTATTAATGATCGACATTTGTAGTTGTGAATTCAGTTAACATGAGTAGTAGTGAGCTAATATAATTTGTGGCATTCTGGACAGGAACAAATTCCCATGCATACTGGTTAATATGTACACTGTCTAAACAAAATAGTGTAGGCACACTTTAAAAGAAGCGTACTTTAACTATAGGTACTTATCAAGGATGTGTGGTACATGTGATTATATGTAACTAGTTCATGTAATGTACAACCTCATACTTAAATGGGATATGAAATGCTAACTAAAATCATCTAGTCACCTAGGCAGAACACTACAATGCATAGAAAGAGATTCAAAACTTTATCGGAAGAATGAGATGCTTAATATTTTGCATTGAGTGTATAGGATGTGTGAAGAATATTGGAAGATGGATCAGGGAATGACATATCAAAGTACTCTCTAGCAAAATCCAGCTACTGCTGTGACATGTCTTACCAGATTTATGATGTTTGTTTACCATTTTATAATGCTGTATACGCATAACTCAATCTTAACCAGTTATAGTCATTACCAGTTGGATATAACAGTGTACGCTTTAGATGTTGAAGAAAGTAACATGACAATGTTTTGTGCTTGTATATACGTAGTTCTATTTGTGGTCAATTTGAGCATGGTATAAGATACTGTGAATACGCATCATCAACTGCTCCATCTCATCATAGTAAAGAAACACCAGCCTTTGGTATTTATCAAGTTTTGAAACCAGAATCACTGTAACAGCCAGCCCTCATATATGGAGCCCTATCTGAGAGCAACTCCCAATCTAACAGCCAGGGACACAATGAATGGAAGATCATTCAAGTGAGCATTATAGATATAAATTGATACACATCATGTATGCAAATTTATTCAGAAATCTCTTTCAGCATGGCTGGTCTCCCAAAAGATCCTGCAAATAATCTATCAAATGTACAAAGTACAATAGCTAAAAGCACTACGAGTCAAAATGCAATGCAGTTATACAAACTTAGTTGCACTCATTTCTTCAGAAAACTGGTCACGGCAGCTCCCTGAAGAAAATTTACTTTCTGTGTAACTCTGTGGAGAATCTCGAAAGATGAACTAAAAATTCAAACCTTATTTGACTTACAAGTGCAGTACATACAACTGAGACATTGCATGCAAGTACCTTATCGAGATCCATAAAATGTTAATTAATCGAAACATAGGTGACTTATGCCTAAAGCACACATGTAATTCGTCTTCTGGCAGGTGCAATAATGGAAGTTATCCAGGTTACTCATCTAGAATCTGCAAAAAGCAGAATAAAGAAGTTACTTTGACTCTATTTACAATATTGACTGTGTTAATTAATCAAAGAAAATGAAATATATTAAATCAATAAATAGTAACTGTAATAATCAATCGACAGTTACTATATAAATCAATAAATATTGATATCACACATACAACATCTAATTCTAAAGCTCTATTCACCAATCAATATTGACCATATAAATTATTAAACATTGACTGCAGACATCAATCAAAACTTCCACCACTAAATATTAGCTCACCACTACATATTAACTGAATTCACAGCAACAGTTTTCCTGGATTGTTCATATTCCTTGATAAAAAGAGAGGAACAGATTGTAGTTACGGTGTTCAGAATGAGTGTTCAGAACAAGTCATTCCTGTTTTAAGTCCAGCAAACTGTGCACCCACTAGAGAAATAGGCATCTTCATTGCGTGTGTTGTAATTTTATTGTTAAAATAGATCATGGATTGATTCTATGTATTTTAGGCTAATGAAAAACTGTGTTCTGTTGCAACAGATTGTCCAAATCAATAACTTCCTGTAATCCTGCCTGTTTGCCATACATTTCTTATGCAAACAAATTCATTGCAGTGACAGCAGAGTACACACACACGAACACGCACGCACGCACGCATGCATGCACGCGCACACACACACACACACACACACACACACACACACACACACACACACACACACATACACACACACACACACACACACACACACACACGAATAAACAATTATAAATTACTATTTATTACATCACATTTAACGTTCAAAAATACTACCATAAATACATAAATTGTGCTTTAATGTTACTAAATACTTTACTCTAATAAATTTATAATTATTTAATTAACTAACATCAATTAATTAGCAAAATGTACAAACCTCTGCCGTCTTGTATGATAACTGCATCACGTAAAGCTTTTCTGGAGTCAATTGTTTCTCGAGAAAGTCGATTTCTGCAAAGAAAACGGTTTGTAGCAGCTAACATTCGCCGTATTGGGGCACTACTTTTACTAGCTACTGTTGTTTACTCAGTGTGGTAACTGCTCGCAGAAAAAGCGCAATTGCCACGATCTGTCAGCATAACAACACATTTCGAACTAGTAGCCATGCGTGCACGTGAGAATGGTCTATCGTGCACGTGCAAGTTAAACTTATCTGGGCTATACATCCGGGATGTGTGTGTGTGTTTGAAGTAGACCCAATAAAATTTCCGTCAAATTGGCGCTACACAGGTCTGGGAGGCCGAGGCTAATAATATGATACTTATCGAATGCTTGTCAGACGTTACGGACGATAAAGTCATTGCAGCGGCTGTTCCGACTAGACTTTGCCTAATTCTGGTGTCGAAACCTTGAACTGCTTGATAAGCGATTATAATATAGACGGGATGTCTTTGCCTTCCTCCCCAGTAAAGTAATTATGTTAATTAATCCAATTAAGTCTATACTGCACGATCTATCACCGTATATGGTCAGGAAACGCATGACAGTGTAGGCTGGATCACTTGATCGATACATTGCACGATCGAGTTTCACTGCACTATCCATGCGCAGTAGTCGATATTTGCAAACTGCGCATCGATCGTTCCGATCCTCAATTAGCCGATCGATCGTGCACTTTTGCATTGAACGGCACGCCATACGTACGTGCAGAAAGCAGTTTGGAATACTGAGGCTACTAGAAGTAGATAACCGAATTTTATTAATATTTACTGGGAACCCCAAAAGAAATTCCTGTATGCTAACGCCCTTGCATGTACCCACAAAAATCAGAATTGCGTACGCCAAAACAATCAAGACACATTTAATGAAAGGGTATCATGAAAAAATCAAAAAATTAGTTTATTGCATTTTCTTTAGTTCTTCACGTCCGTATGCCTAAAACTTTAAAAGTTTAATTTTAGAAGCTACGTTCGTAAAGATACTGAAGCACAAAGTTGCTTCTGGGTGTGTATATCCGGTACAATATACGTACCCGACGCCACGTAATACCAGGAACAAAAGTGGCTATAGAACATAGGGCATAGAAATGCCTTACAAGATACTACACTTCTCGTTGCCTGCTGGTTGCATTAATGAACTTAGAAAGAAAATGTGGCTTTGATTCGCTTCTCGAATAATGCCAAGATGTGAAAGAAAAAATTGTCAACGCGAGGAAACAAGCGAGAAATCGGTGGAATGGACCAACCGCATGTTTAGATCCGTTTAGTGCGTATTCTCTGCCGAAATGATTCGAAACGTACGCTAACGTTACTAATAGGCTTTGGACTTTTACCCAAGGTAAGCCTGAAGCATCAAAAGGCGTTGGCGCAAGGTTCACCGAGACCGGTACGACATGCTGTACCACGTATAACGCACAAGACTCGAACGTGTGCTACGGTTAGAATGGTTAGACGATGTGTAGCAGCTGAGTGCTATAATACAGCGAAAAAGGTGTGAGGCTCTTTCGGTTTTCGAAGACCCCGAACAAAGACGAAAGTGAGCGGAACAAGTCAGACAAACGAGAGATAACTGGGAACCCCAAATGATTCTTCTGTTTGTGTAGTCGTCTTTTCAAAGCAGACTGCTTGGAAGATGAGCCAGAATTGTACGAGCTGTAAGGAGTGGAGCCTTAGTGTAATGCCATACCTATATAATAAGATGATACACAAGTAGATAATAGATTTGCTATACACAATCCAGTGTACGTGTACAGACCTCGGTCTGCCCGTTACATAGTGTCCGAAGTGAAAAGTACAACACCATGGCAGAAAACGAACAAATACAAGCAGGAGACGCGGAAGAAGCAACAGCAGTCGCAATGCCGAAGCCGCTAGACGTTCAAGGCAACTTGGCACGGAACTGGCAAAAATTACGTCAAGTTTGGAACTCATATGAGATCCTTACGAATCTACAGAGCCCAGAGTTAATTGAATACCGCGTCACAACGTTTATTATTACGAAAGATCCCATCAGCAGAGCGAGACGTTTGACGAGAACTTCACTAACCTTAGAGAACTCGTGAAAACATGCCAGTTTGCAGATATGCAGAATGACCTCTTGCGCGATCGCATTGTTGTTGGCATTGGAGACGACGGTCTACGTAAGCAGCTACTGCAGAAGAAAGACCTGTCGTTCAGAAAATGCATCGACACGTGCTGCGCGTATGATTCGACGTCAGCGCAGATGAGAGATGAAAATGAAGGATGCCTGTGCACACTCTCTTGGAGCTCGCAAGAAGACGCCTCAAAGCCCCCAGAGAAACGAGACACGCAAAGCTAAAGAGACAGCGAGGTACCAGCAGCAACAGAGAAAGTGCGAATACTGTGGGAAAGACCACCAGTGGGGAAGAGATTAATGTCCAGCTCACGAGAAGCTATGTAAGGAATGCTTAAAGATGCACACTTCTGCCTCATGTGCAAGTCCAGCAGCAAAAGAAAGCCGAAAGGTGCAGTTCGTAAGTTGCATGTGATAGAGTCACATACTGAGACTGATACAGACAGCGATGAATTTGACAGTCATGATGAATATGTCGTACGTACCATGACATTGACATCCCAGACAGAGAAAGTCAATGCAGTCAGAAATAGCACGACATATGAACGAAAGCTGTACGCTGTAATGAAAGTCGGCAGGAAACTAGTCAAATTTCAGATAGACACGGGCGCAACGTGCAATGTACTGAAAACAATCCGAATTGGCACAAAAAGCAACAATAAAGCAGACAGTGCAAGTATTCACATTGTTCAACGGAACAAAGATGACGCCCCTTGAGAAGACGATTGGAAAAGTGACAAATCCAAGAACAAGCAAGCACTACAGCGTACAGTGTATTGCAGTGAAAGACGCAGCAACGTCTATCCTTGGCGCAGCAGTATCCCAGACAATGAATCTACTGAAGGTTCAATTTGAAAACATAGCTGTGGATCTACTGAAGGTTCAATTTGAAAACATAGCTGTGCTCAAGTCTGCCTCAAGTAACAGTCAACATATTTACACTGATATGACAAATCAACTGACAAAGACAGACTTGTCAAGATCTATCCTTCTGTCTTTGAAGGACCTGTTGGTAAACTATCAGAAACACTACACCTACAGGTAGACCCTACATTAGAACCGACAAGACAGCCATTGAGACGCATGCTGGCGTTTCGAAAAACTGGTGCGTCAAACACGGCAGCTCCGTATCTAACGACGTCACTACTCGTACCGACTCTCGTCATTTCGACAGTCCCGCTGAACGTCGTCTCTTCGAAGACGCTGCTGGCGTTTCGGGAAACAGGTGCATCAAACACGGCAGCTCTTCGATCCTCGTAGACTGGCAAACGACTGTGGCCGTATTTTTTAAAGACCCGGATATCAGCAAAAATATCTTCCGTTTGCCGGCGTCGCCCGCAATAAACGACACGCTCGGCGCGTACCGTCCAACGTTGGGAACGGGCAGTCTAAATTCGGTGGAGACACGATTTGCCGTTCCGGAGATATTCGCGCGCGAGCGGAAGCGAGTGCGATCGGCGGAAATGGCGTCGGTGTGGGAGAAGTCAGGAAGGCGACCACCGTCTCACTTTCGACATTAATGAATTCGGCGTGCGCGAGCCAAATTCGGTCGAGATCGGACTCGCCGTCTTTGAGAAACGCCCCAACAGACAGACAGGCAGACAGACACATCTCCTTTATATCTATAGATGACAAGCTCCAATGCCCGGCTTCGTCCGGGGGACAACACATGCCAGGTGCTTCTTTTTTCCACTTCATAGCGCCGCAGTTTGTCACAGAGCCAATACAACACGAAAGTGGAGGAGAGACAGGTCGCCTCTATAGGTAGAGATTATAGCAAAAAGTATCTAAAAATGCGTTTGATGGTATCATAGGTGATGTTGGTCGAGGATGATTGCAGTGAATAAATAGTCGCGTATAACTTGCAATCGTATCGCACTCCCGGATATTTCGCTGTCTTGTTGAATGAAATAAAGTCACGTGCAGTTAGACGAATCGTATAGCACTCCCGGAGATGGCGCTGTCCGCAATGAAGTCACGTGCGGTTAGTCAAAGCAGAACTGGAAGTCACATGCAGTACTCACTCGGATAATACGTTCCCCGTATCTAATGAAGTCACGACCCGTACCGACTCTCGTCATTTCGACAGTCCCGCTGAACGTCGTCTCTTCGAAGACGTTGCTGGCGGTTCGGGGAACAGGTAAATCAAACACGGCAGCTCCGTATCTAACGAAGTCACGACTCGTACCGACTCTCGCCATTTCAACTGTCCCGCTGAACGTCGACTCTTCGAAGGCGCTGCTGGCGTTTCGGGGAACAGGTAAATCAAACACGGCAGCTCTTCGACGGTGGTACACTGGCAAACGACTGTGGGCGTATTTTTTCAAGACCCGGATATCAGCAAAAATATCTTTCTTTTCCCGGCGTCGCCCGCAATAAACGACACGCTCGGCGCGTACCGTCCGACGTTGGGAACGGGCAGTCTAAATTCGGTGGAGACACGATTTGCCGTTCCATAGATATTCGAGCGCGAGCGAAAGCGAGTGCGATCGGCGGAAATGGCGTCGGCGTGGGAGAAGTCAGGAAGACGACCACCGTCTCACTTTCGACATTATGAATTCGGCGTGCGCGAGCCAAATTCGTCCGAGATCGGACTCGCCGTCTTTGAGAAACGCCCCAACAGACAGACAGACAGACAGACAGACAGACAGACAGACAGACAGACAGACAGACAGACAGACAGACAGACAGACAGACAGACAGACAGACAAACAGACAGACAGACACCTCTCCTTTATATATATAGATACACAATTGTCTCGCGTAGCCAGACCCCTTTCCGCCGTGTCCTCCCCGGCGAAATGAGGTCTGGTGAACGGCCTTTGATGTTGCTGTGTGACGCGTAGCCAGAAATCGGCTATCTAAAGACTGGATTTTGTTTCTTAAACGCTGCACTAAAGACCAGACTGGTATGCACGTAGTGCAAACCTATCTCATTAGCTTCTCTTGTTTCGTAGAGAACAAATCGAAGACTACAGCTAGAGTCGTTGCTGTTTGTGAAATCTGCATGTTTACAGCAGCGATTAAACGCGGCCGCGGGAAGGTTGACGTCGACAGTCTTCGATTTCATGCAGCCATGATCGACGTCGTACGATCTAGCGTTGTGCGCTCGTGTCACAACGGAGACTAAGTGCGAACGTACTGGATGGATGCGAACGTACTCGGTGCTGTTTGCTGTTTGCTGTTTTTTTGACGTTTAGAACGACCGCAGACCGTCCAGAGTGAGCTGAATGACGTCATCGAAACAAGATGAGTTGTCTTTCTGTGTTTGGGTAATCATTTCATGTGTTTTGTGCTTTGCTTTGGTGAAAACATACTGTAGCAACCAGGAAGAGACCACGTTGACAGAAATGCTGGACGTCTCAAGGTGGTACAGATTCGATGTGTTGTTTGGAAGGGCTATATATTACGCGTGTTCCTGCAGCGTAACTTCCAGGGTATGTAGAGCTTCACGGAGACTACTTCCATCCAACTGTTTTCTCTTGCTCAACAAGGTGATACCATCTGGTGGTTTCATCAAACACAAGAGCACGTGGACATGTCAGACAGTTATGTTTCATTGCATGATTTATGATCATGTATGCAGCGCTACATGATCTAGAATTTTAGACAGTTATTAACCTGCAGTTATCTATTTCACTGGAAGTTCAAAGGTACAGCAGTTACCACAGTCACATCTAAGTACACAAATATAACAACAACCACATCCTTTTCCTGCACTGTCTCCAACACCAGCAAATAGAAATTAGCAAATAAGCACTTCCTACGACAAGTTGTAAAATTTTGTCCATACTTCTTCATCGAGGATGAAACTGTCCTGTGGGGATGTCCATATACGAGCAGTGCAGTTGCTGTCAAGCCATCCCTTCCAGCTCACCCGGTCCCTTGGACATAATCTTCAATGAGTCTTGGAGGACTCCAACGCACAATACACCTAATGTTGGAAATGTCAACACCCATCCCAAATGCTCTTGTAGCTATCAGAACTCTCAATGTGCTGTCTACTTTACTAAATGACATCAAAAAATTTTCTGTCATCTCGACTGTGGAGGCACTCAAATACATATCAACTAGACGAAATTCTTGCAAATCAATACGATCTGATAGAAATGTAAAGTAGGATCCCAACTTTGATCTGAGCTGAAGATACAGTGACCAACTGTTGTCTATTTAGTGCAAAAGATTTAGTAAAAAACTCTAGACTAGCTATATATGGACTACCATATATGTATATCTATGAATTAATACATGATGATCATGCAGTATACGCATGCAGTGTTGATCGTTACGTAAAGGTTACTCAGGGCCAGGCATATATCATATAATGTATAAAGGTAAGTAGTAGAGACTTGCGTGTTCCACAGATTGACATGCAGTGTCAGAAGTGAAGTCTGCAACCCAAGCTGCTTCCGTTCATAAAACTCCAATCACAACGTGGTCTCTTCCTGGTTGCTACTGTATGTGTTCACCAAAGCGAAGCACAAAACAAATGAAATGATTACGCAAACACAGAAAGACGACTCATCTTGTTTCGATGACGTCATGCAGCTCCAAGCCCTTCTAGACATCTCTCACTCTTTACTGTCTGCGGTCGTTCTAAACGTCAAAAAAAACAGCAAACAGCAAACAGCACCGAGTACGTTCTCATCCATCCAGTACGTTCGCACTTAGTCTCCGTTGTGACAAGAGCGCACAATGCTAGATCGTACGATGTCGATCATGGCTGCATGAAATCGAAGACTGTCGACGTCAACCTTCCCGCGGCCGCTTTTAATCGCTGCTGTACACATGCAGATTTCACAAACAGCAACGACTCTAGCTGTAGTCTTCGATTTGTTCTCTACGAAACAAGAGAAGCTAATGAGATAGGTTTGCACTACGTGCATACCAGTCTGATCTTTAGTGCAGCGTTTAAGAAACAAAATCCAGTCTTTAGATAGCCGATTTCTGGCTACGCGTCACACAGCGACATCAAAGGCCGTTCACCAGACCCCATTTCGCCTGGGAGGACACGGCGGAAAGGGGTCTGGCTACGCGAGACTAGATAGACAAGTAGATAATGGATTTGCTATACACAATCCAGTGTGTTTGTACAAACCTCGGCCAGCCTGTTACACCAGCAATTTGGTTTAAGCTACAAGGTGGTGAAATTGAGACAGAATCTCGTGTATATACTGAATCAGAGACGTAACGTGGCATGGGCTAGACAAAGCTATACCCATCATTTGTAGGCATGGTCATAAAACTGTAAATACGTGTGAGGACCAAAGCTGTATATAGTTTTTCCAGTCTGGATCTGGCACTGATTCTGCCGTATCAGTCAACTAGAAGCCAATAATAATAGGCGTGTCCATAAATGTCGACGTGGTCTGTAGCATGTGAAGTATAGCCCCCCATTTCTAGAGGTCACACTACGCCCCTGTACTGATTGAGACAGTGCGAGGACTGAGTAGTTGGAAACACCGAGACAGATTAGATTGGCGTAAACGAAACAGAGTAGGTTGCATTTGGATTTTACAGAAGTGTACATATAGTGACGAATTATATCGAATAAGACTATGAGCGACTGAACGATTTTTATGGTGGTGCAGAGTGTTCTAACTGTTGACAAGAGGTAAGACAGCCAGTTGCACCATTTTGTTAATTGATGATAAAAAGTATACGTGTATCTGTCTAGCTGTTGTGCAGCATAGAAATGCATTGCTGAAGTCAGCGTTGTTGTTATCTAGAATTTTTTCTCATAAATTGGAGGAAGGTCAGCTTCATGCAATGCCATATTACTGCTGATACTGGTAATATGCAGTCTGTGAACCCTACAAAACCAGGCAGACGCCATTTGTGCAATTTTGTCAATTACTTCCAAGTATGTCCTGGCAACACCCACACTAACGACCAGGGACCGGTGCATTCGTTTATTCTATTCCCACTGTTCTGGAATACATGGTTGAAGTCATTTCAACCTATTCTAATCGAAAACAGCGAAGTTTTTTTCATTCATTTCGGATTGTAGAACGGGTTGTCTCCCCGAGCATCCGCGATAAGGTGCATTTTTGCAAGATGAATGCTGAACTATGTCTTCTTCCGCTATACCGTCGTTGCGGTGATTATAAAATTGTTAGAGGCATTAAGTGACAGCAAAATTAGTAAAGAAAGCAGCGGGGATAAAACATTCTAATTCCAACTGCATGGAGTACATTGATCAATTGAGTCATCTCTCGCCACGGACTGAAGGAGAGATAATCAGGTAGATAATCAGTCGCAAAATACAAGTTAGTCTAACTTTCTTGCCATATACAGATTCGCCCCATTTGACAATGTACCAATGCGCATGTACTTCGTGAGTTTGCGTTATAGTCAAAACATACAGTATTCCTTTTATGCTCACACCTCTAAAACCTACAAACCGAATAAATCGTTCGACGGGGTGATTTCATTGGAATGGTCACCCTTAGCCCTCTGAATCTTGTCGTTTTTATTTTACATACACTCGTACACAATTGACTTTCCATAATAATTATATACAATAGCTTTTTGTATCTATTATTCAATTTTTAGGTAATATAAATAGATATGGTAGTTGTTAATCAATAAATTGGTTGACTTCTTGTTTATTAACAATTTTCCTATCTTGCCATTAATTTAAGTGCGTTGTGTAGTGGTTTCTTGATTCCCTGAAGAAATACAGCTGTTGTTTATGCAATATAGCTGTATGAAGCTGCTAGCATCATTGGAATGCTGTTTTGCTCACAGCACACAGACAAACTCTATTATAAAATATCAAAGAGTAAAAAGCAGCGAGTCGTAGCTGCGCCTTCAACTCTAACCTTGCATAGATGTGATTCATTAAAACATTGAAGAGATAATGCTGCTCGGAATCTTTTGCAATGTTTCGATTTGTCCGTTTAGACTGCTAGAACAGGAACTGAAACTGAAGCATGACGTGGTGTTACTTCTAAGATTAGAGGTTTGTGGTGGTGTGGTGCCGGTGGTGGTAGTAGTGCCGTTGGTGGTGTTGTGGTGGTCGTAGTGGTGTGGTGGTGGTGGTGTGATGTAACTGTTGCTGTTGTTGTAGTGGTGGCGGTGTGGTGTTAGTGTTGGCGTGGTGTACTGGTGGTGGTTGATGTGAGGGTGGCGTGGTTTTTGACTGCGGTGATTGTGTAGTGGTGGTATTAGTGGTATGGTCGCGTAGTCGTGGTGGCGGTATAGTTATGTGGTAGTGGTGGTGGTAGTGTAGTGGTGGTGGTAGTAGTGGTGGTGTGGGATTGTTGTGGTGGTGCTGGTAGTGGAGGCGTTATGTGGTGGCATGGTGGTGGTGGTGGTGGTGTAGTTGTAGTGGTGGTTGTGGTTGTGGTGGTATTTTTGTGGTTGTGGTAATGTGGTTGTGCTAGTGTTGGTGGTAGTGTAGTGGTGGTGTAGTGGTAGTGGTAGTGGTGGTGGTGTGGTGGTGGTGGTGGTGGTGTAGTTTGATGGTGTGGTGGTGGTAGTGGTGTGAAAGTGGAGGTGGTAGTGTGGTGATGTTGGGGGTAGTGTGGTGGCGTGGTGGTAGTGGTGGTAAGGTGATAATGGTGGTGGTGTAATGATGTGTGGTAGCAGTAGTGCTAGTGGTGGTGGTGGTGGTGGTGGTGGTGGTGTCGGCGGGGTGTGTGTGTGTGCGTGTGTATCCGTTAATGGGATTGTGATCCCATTGAGGTGGTACCATCTTTTCACTACCTTGGAAGTTGTCTTTCGAACAATTGCATCAAGGACGTTGAGATATCAACACGGATCACCAAAGCATCTCAGTCATATGAATCACTTAACCGCATTCTTTGACACCAGAGCAAGATCAATTCTACCACCAAGTCGAGCATCTTTGTCTCTGTAGTTCTTTCCACCCTCTTATATGGTCTAGAAACAGCAGTACTTCTGGAGCCACCGATACACAGTTTGCAGAGTTTGCTGATAAGAAGCCTCCGCTCCATCCTTGGAGTGTCCCTATAAGACGGGAAGAAAGACACCTCCATCAGAAAGATAGCCCACCTACAAAGAATCTCCACCATGCTGACACAAAGACGTCTTCGGTTATTGGGTCACATCTTGCGCATGGTTGAGTGTCATCTATCAAGAAAGCTTTTGGTGTGTGCATCACCCCAAGATAGACGTTCAGTCGGAGGCCAAGGAATGAGATGGAACGATTTAGTACTTTGCGATTTGAGGAATTGCAATCTTGATGAGGTTTGGATGATACTAGCAGAAGATAGGAATGAGTGGAGGAATCAGATCTGGGCTGCCACACAGGAAGTAAATTTCAAGAAGGAATAACAAGAGAAATATCGCAGCGATGAGCAGAAACGTCGCCGCGAAGCAAGGCAATGGCATCAAAGTTTGCTTTGCACTACAGCTCTGATGGTTGTACTTTTACTGCTGTAAACCTTGCCGGCCTTGTAAACCCCAGAGACAGAAACATGGTCAGTCCCTGACTAGTCA
Source organism: Corticium candelabrum (assembly GCF_963422355.1). Taxonomy (NCBI): domain Eukaryota; kingdom Metazoa; phylum Porifera; class Homoscleromorpha; order Homosclerophorida; family Plakinidae; genus Corticium; species Corticium candelabrum. The sequence continues at coordinate 1,946,486 of NC_085094.1, forward strand.
ATGTCAGTACTGCCACCAAGCATTCCGTCAACAAGGCCTCCACAACCACGAGCGTTTCTGCTGTCAGAGAACATCCACTTCTCCGATATAGCCTATGGTGACCTTGGCCTGCATCGTTTCTTATTGGAATGAACGCAGCGTGAAGTGAAGTTTGTGAGTATGTGTATGTGTGTGTGCGCGCGCGCGTGCGCGTGTGTGTCATGGTCGCTGTACTAGTGCTCATGTCCGTGGCGTTACTTTCTACGTACATGGCAATCACCTCGATGTGTGCCGTACTCTAACTCTACTCAAAGGGTGGACTCAAGGGGCACCTTATTTGTATTACATGTACTGAGCACACCGCAATGCAACCCAACACGACCTATACGCTCACCAACACGAATGTCTGCAACATTAAGCCCAAGCCTGCACTACATTACATACCAAGTCTCCGCTTACCTATTATATACGTTGCACTGAACAGATGCATATGTGGGAGCAAACAGTTTGCCCGAAGCCACTGTGCTTGCAGTCGATAACTTTTTCATCTCAACTGCAGCTCTCTTTGTCAAGCCAGACTAGACTACGAACTCAATCTTAGCGTGCACCAGGAACTGTACCTCCATAGTACTCCAGCTGCCTGCACACGACTCGTGCGTTATCGATGTCCCAATATGTTTACATACTGTGCCCCATACGCCTCGGTTGAATACTTTCACTCAATCTTCCGATGCAGTGCCACCAACAAGATGGATTGCTAACAAATGAAAACTATTCAATAATATTAAATTATTTAACGTTTTAAAAGACACATTAGGCCTTCGGCACCTGATGTGTAAATTGTCAGTAACTCCAGAGCAGGTAAACGCTCACCACTCAACACCCTGATTGCAGTCATTTCTTTTCTTTGTGCTGCTGACACAACGAGCACTGGTTCGAGACCCACTTGCTGTTTCTTTTTTAAAAGCCTCTTCTATAAAAGGATACGCATGACCAAACCCGGCTTGTTCGCAAGCATCTGTGCGCCGTTTGTTGCCCCAGTCTGATCCACCACAAACAGATCCCCATTGCTTAGAACTGTCATACACTTGTAGTAGCCATTGGAGATAGCAGTTGGTATGCCGTGTCTAGTAGTAAACCGAGCACCTGTAGTAAAGACAATAACTGTGAAAGTGAACAAACTATTAAGATTAGTATTAAGTATTAACTAGTATGGCATCCTGGATCGCACCTGACTCCAGCATATTGTTTGTGGAGGCAGTATCTATCTCGGTGTTTTGTTTCCAACTTCTACCGACACCGACAATGTGTTTTTCATAGCCTTTGCATCTTACTTTGCTGATAACGTGCAGTTTTGTTGTTGTAGCCCCATCGGGTTTCTGCTGCTGCTTGACTAGTGGAATATCCCAGTTGGCCACGCGTAAATGTTGGCTTTAACATTATTCCAAACATCTGAACAGACTGCATGGTAGTGGCCATTAATTAAAAAATTTTTACGCCTTTACATCAGTTTGGGCCGTTCAGAAGATGAAGGCTTGATAGTCAATAGACCCAATTGTTATGTTTGTCGCTATAGACATCGCATATTTATGTAACTTACCAGGCTATGGACTTCAAGACTTGAAGTGAACATGGACAAGAAAGTGGATAAAAAGGAAAGGTCATTATAGTGCACGAAAGTTATGACAAGACACATCCACTTACCTCTATTCCTCGACAAATGCAAAAATCTTGTTGTCTTGCATTTAGTCTGTCGCTTTCAAACCAACATTTAGTATCGAAATCCCAGTGAGCAACGTCTGTTTAAGTTGATTGTTTACAGGCAATCATTGCTCTGAGTTAGGAAAGAGACAGACCGGGGGCAGAAGGGTTTGAACACTTATTTGCAATTAATTTTTTGGGAAAATCCTTTTTTGCCCTCATGGCCGCGTGGACCTTGTCTTACAATTATTCCATTCCTAACTGGGACGCCCAGCTAGCCAACGACGCCGTCATAGACTATAGCAATTGGTCTCTTCTTGAGTCCAAACGTAGATCCGCCAGATTGGTCATACGTGTACCTTAAGTTACCAACTTTGAAAACATTTTTGGCTGTTTTCATGCCAATTTCTGTAAGTAAAAGTTTGTATCCTCCGGGATAAGTAGCAGTTAAAAATTCGTTGTGCTATTAAGTGTATAGACAACACCAGGGTGTCGTCAGCTGGATAGTTATTTTCATCATCTTCATGCTCTTCTTGCCAGTCGTACCACTGTTTGTCGATAAGACAGTGATGCTACAAGAGCACGAGACAAGTGTCATTGCAGATTTGTGAGAATGAACAGAACTTGTGTACGACTCACCAAATAAAAAGAGGATTACGAGGTGACTCACTCGAAGCCGTGTCTGACGGAAGCTCAAATCGATTGTGCAAAATGTTATGTCGGAATCCAACCAATTCGGTCTGCTGACAAAACTTTTTGTAGATTGTATTGCTCGCGAAGTCAATGTTCAATTGTTCTTTTGATGTTTGTTGCGTTTCGGGCACGAAATTGAAGCCGTTCCGTACTATACATTTTGGATAGATCGGGATGCCACAACGCTTGACTAAAGTGTCAGCTACTGACACAATTGTTGCTGCCTGCTCCTTTGTTGAGAGAACCGTTGTCCAAGTGAGCCCAGATGGCAGAAGTGACGATCTTCTCCTGACCAATCACAGTAGGGGAGACGATGTGAGACGTCGTTTTGATCAATTGTAAAGCGTGCTCCACAAACTGAGGAAAGAACGATGCCAATTTAAGGAAGAAGTCAGCATCACTGCATGAATGCAGAAATGTGTTTCAACGTGTGTATGTAACTGTAAAATTATATAGTACTTATGCAGAGAAGACGGTGATGAAATTGCTTCATTGTGAAGTGCTGCGGGGTCGTTGATGCACCATTTTTCTTTATGGTCCTGAATCAGCCTCAATCGAATTCCAGTCTTCCGGTCAATGAGTTGCTAAGTCAATCACATGAACCTTGGTTCTGCAATAGACGAACAGAACGACGTCAAGTAATGTAAATTGACGTGCTAGGATAACGGGAAAAGTTTATCATGAATATGCGACTAAATTGTAGCAAATTTTACAGCTACGTCGTCCATGTCGCCGAAATGATCTACTACAAACTTGTGATGGACTACAAGATTTGAAGCGATGGCATTCAACTCGTTCAGACTGCTTGTGAAATTGAAATTAGCCACGCCCATTGCAATAGCCTTAGCACCGTCTGTGTTTCGTAGAACGCCAGCTATGGGGCCAGACTTTCCACCTTGATTTGATCTTCCGTCGGTAAGGACAAAAAGTACTTTGTCTGCATTCGATCTTGCTCTTCTGGGCGCGTCACTGACTAGAGAATGCGCTTCTTCTAGAGCACGGGTAGTGTTGATAGCCGACCCGTGCACGTAAGCAATATCATTGACTGCATTATTCAGATCAACACGAGGAGTCGCCGATCTCGAGAGATTATCCAAGTCGAACTCGACCGTACGTTGGGACGACGCGGCAAAACGGATGGTTGCGATTCGGCTGGATTTGCTGAATGTAACCATTAGGACGTGGTCGATCAGCAAAATGACAAAGGCCTTTTGCTTGAAGAAGTGTGTAGGGCCAATGCTACCGGAATTGTCCATGACAAAGACATCAATTTTCTAAACATTTTAGCACGCACCAGAAATGTGTTTTTGCTTTAGTCCATTCTCGAGTGGTAAACTCTTTTTGCCTTGTAAAAATTTGGGGCCTTCTCTCGTAAAGATTGACAAAAAGTTTTTCTCAACTGTCTGGCGTTAGCTTCCACAGAAGCTGCGTCGACCAAAAATTTGCACATGTACGGCACTAAGATCACAAACTGCCAACAGAAGTGAGAGTCTTGTAGTTGCACCCATGATGGTTTGATCTGACCTGTGTTGAAGCACCGACTTGCAACAGCACCCATGCACATGCTATACCGGAAACGATATAGATAGACACAATACATTAATTGGTACTCAATCAGTTGGTGCACGGTTACGGCAAAATTCGTAATAATCAATGGTTTGTTGCATTAGCTACTAACGCAGTAAGGAACTCTCGCGCGACTGCTCCTGTGCGTGCAAACCATAAACAGCAAACAGTAAAGTGAATTCTTACACTCTGGTGTCGATCAACTCAATACGCAAATCCTTGACAGGAAGAGACACTTCGATACACAGATGGTACAGTGTGGAACATCTGTATACGTGGTTACCTAGTTTGCAACACTCACGAGCTGCCAACAGATGTGCACGGGAGTTTACTCATCTAGTTTGATCACGACTGCAATGAACTACAGGCTTAGATGTCCAACGAGGTGCAATACCGGAAACGAGATGCAAAAATCTTACGTAAGCCATTTCCTAAAATCGGTAGTCAAGCGAACTTTGTAGCAAAGTATATTATGTATAGTAAGGCAGACTGTCTAGAGCACTGCGTCGCGTCTGAAATCTCAAGTTGGAAACAGATTGAGATGGGCGAGTATTTGCACCTGGATGTCGGAGGGCTTTCATCACGGCATATTCTAGACAGTGTGAAAAGACACTTTTATATCTATAGTGCAGTGTGTGCTCTCGTGTTCCAATCCGAGTACCTCGTTAGTGACCATATGGTTGTAAACATACCTTTGCTCGCATGCATGCCTAGCAGCCTTTCGATAAGACAGCCCTACATTTGTATAGGGTAACTGACATACAATAATCAAAAATTATTTTATTGCATTTTTAGTTAGTCGTTAACGTCCGTATGTCCAAAAAATTAAAAATTCAATCTTTGAAGCTACATTTGTAAAGATATTGAAGAGAAAGTTGCTTCCGCTTATATATATCCGGTATAGTAGGCGTACCCTATCCGCCGTGACGTTTTACCAGGAACGGAAATGGCTATATGACATAGAGTGTCTAGGCTATACAAATGCCTTAAAAGATAGTACACCTCTCGTTGCCTGCTGGCTGCGGTAACGTGCAAGTGTGGCTTTGATTCGCTTCTCGAATAATGCCAAGATGTGAAAAAATGGCCAGTGCAAGGAAACAAGCGAGAAATCGGTGAGATGGACTAACCACACATTCAGATCCGTATAGTGCGTATTCTCAGTTGGAATGATACTAGGAGGCTTTGGACTTTTAGCCAAGGTAAACGAAGACTGCCTTAAGCCTTTCAAGTTTATGAAGCAGCAAGCTGTGCTGGCGATTTTGTACTAGAAGAAGGAAGCCATTGCAACGTGACGGTGTGAGAAAGTCAACAAATACTGAAAAGAGAAAGACTGAAAGAAAGCGTGAGAAATGAAGGATAAAAAGTCCTGACGCAATGGCAATTGTTGTTGTTGTTATTGTTGTTCAGTGGTGTTGGTAGTGGTGGTGTGTTTCCGATTTATACATAATTGCTGTCTATAGATATATACGTACTGTTTAAGTACTTAAAATGTTCTGGCAAACAGCAGAGTGGTTTTCACACTTTTGTTAGAAATGCTAGCACACACATATATCTTAGAATATCAAGTACTTACAATATTAATAGTAACAAGCTCCAATGCCCGGCTTCGCCCGGGGGACAACACATGCCAGGTGCTTCTCCTTTCCACTTCATAGCGCCGCAGTTGGCACACACATTTGTCATAGAGCCAATACAACACTTAAGTGGAGAAGAGACAGGTCGCTTTTATAGGTAGAAATTATAGCATTAATGACAGACAGACAGGCAGACAGACAGACAGACAAACAGACAGACAGTTGTGATGTCTTCCTCTACCCATATTGTCTACTCCTCTGTATCAACATTGTCATCATGGATTGCACGCATCTTTACCTCGCGTCAGCGCTAGGCGTCTTCTATGGTGGCCATGCACGTTGTGATGTCCATCCATGTTATCCGGGAGACAGAGACAGTGTTCAGTTTTTAGTTTTTTAGTTGTCATTGTAAGGTAGTGTATCGTGCTTTGCTTAATTTGATTTAGCCTGTAATAGTTCTGATTTATGAAAATATAATACCATTGACAGACAGACAGACAGACAGACAGACAGAAAAACAGGTCGCCTTTATAGGTAGAGATTATAGCAGAAAGTATCTAAAAATGCGTTTGATGGTTGGAGAGGCAGAGGGGGTGTAGCCAGGTCACGTACAGTTTGTATAGAAAACCGTTTCCTGTCACTAATTAGCCGTGGTGTAAGTGCTTTTACCGTTTAGTAGCAGCCAGACAGAATTCTCATTCATAGTTATATCCCGTTCAATTGCCGTTTCTAAATCCCGTTGATTTTTGGATTAGCGATTGGGTGAAACCATTTCGACTTGGACGTTGCTGCCGTTGCGAGGAACAGGTGTATCAAACTTGGCATCTATTCGACACGTGTCCAGTTTCAAAAAATCCCGTTGATTGGATTATTGATCCGGTTGAAGCCATTTCGACAGTCCCGTTGCGGAGAACAGGTGTATCGAACCTGGCATCTATAATTTCGACGTGAATTCCGTAACTTGCAAGTCACGTGCAATACTTACCCGGATAATCCGTTCCCCGTATATAACGAATGCCAACTCTCGTCATTTCGACAGTCCCGTTGAACGTCGTCCCTTCGAAGACGTTGCTGGCGTTTCGGGGAACAGGTGCATCAAACACGGCAGCTCTTCGACGGTCGTAGACTGGCAAACGAATGTGGGCGTATTTTTTCAAGACCCGGATATTAGCAAAAATATCTTCGTTTCCCGGCGTCGCCCGCAATAAACGATACGCTCGGCGCGTGCCGTCCGACGTCGAGAACGGGTAGTGTGAATTCGGCGGAGATACGATTCGGCGTTCCGAAAATATTCGCTCGCGAGCGGAAGCGAGCGCGATCGGCGGGAAATGGCGTCGTCGTGGGAGAAGTCAGGAAGATGATCACGGTCTCACTTTCGAGATTAATGAATTCGGCGTGCGCGAGCCAAATTCGGCCGAGATCGGACCCGCCGTCTTCGAGAGACGCTCGTACGTACGGGCACACAGACAGACAGACAGACAGACACCTCTCCTTTATATATATATACAAGCTCCAATGCCCGGCTTCGCCCGGGGGACAACACCCGGGGGACAACACCCGGGTAATAGTTTAATCACACAAATTATTGATTTGCAGACACTGTTTGCTATTAATGACAGACAGACAGTACAGAAAAACACACAAACAGACAGTCAAGTCGCTTTTATAGGTAGAGATTACAGCAGAAAGTATCTAGAAATGCTTTTGATGGTTGGAGAGGCAGAGGGGGTGTAGCCAAGTCACGTACAGTTTGTATAAAGAGATCTTTGTAGATTTCCAAACTCTCTGGTCTAGAGTGTTGGTTATCATCCCTGTGCAAAAAAAAAGTTGCAATCACAGCACAAACCAATTACACTAACTTATGCCCTTGTCAGTGCAACCCAAGCCAGACCACGTGGAGGTCAGGGCATATACTGGCTCAAAAAATTGGTTGAGACATGCTCAACCAGGAGCTCTCGCTCCGGTGGTATTTGAACGTTATGTACCTGCTTGATGTCTTCAGCATAGGTCTCTTTGAGAAATTGATGCATCACCAGCTGCTGCAGCCGCCAAAACGGTCTACTTTGTCCTGTTTGTTGCTGTGTGATACATATTGTCTACCTAACTTTTAGTGCATTATTGTAGTGTTTTGTCTGTTTAGTCGTTAGTCATTAATGTTTATCTAATTGACCTATTAACAGTCAACCTCTTCTAAGCTAACCCTGGTTCAGTCGCTGTTGGCCAGCATCATAGGTGATGTTGGCCATGAATGCCTGCAGTGAATATAAAGATGATCATCTTGTCGACAGCACTTCCTGGTACACTACGTTTTTGGTTTTTCCTTCTTTTGCCAAGAAAGTTAGTCCATGTTTGGAGGCAACTCTAGAAATGCCAACATAAAGCTGTCCATGGCTAAAGGATGGCTCGTGTAGATCTAGCCCTGCCACAGCTAAGGTCTGCCCTTGTGCCTTGTTAATAGTCATAGCAAAGCAGACCTTAACTGGAAACTGAAGTCGTTTGAATTCAAATGGTAGTCCAGTATCACTGGGAATTAGTGGTATCTTTGGCAGATACACGTCCTGGCCTTTATGCGGTCCAGTAGCAATAGTTGCTTCCAGACAGTTGTTCATCATTCTCTTTAGTATAAGACGTGTGCCGTTTGCAATCCCAGGAGCCAGATTTCGAACAACCATTAGAGGAATTCCCACCTTTAGAGCCAGTTTATGAGGAGGCATACCAGCAGGTTCCAGGGAGTTAAGAAACTCCGAGGGATAGTGTACTGCATCATCATCTCTGACCGTATCAATTGATTTATAGATCTTTATCTCTCCAGGAAACAGCTGAAGCATCTCCCAGTTAATATCACGAATGGAGACATTGTGTGGTGCGAGAATAGCTCGTTGCATTAGCCATTCGAAGTCTTGGTAGTGATGTTGCAAGTTTGGGTACACTCGCTCTATCAAGGTCTGAGGAGAGTCGGTAACTGTGCCAAGATCTTCTGGAATGAAGATGGTATGACGTCCTTCAACTACCGGTATATGACCGTTCCCAACTCGCAGCAAGAGACTTGCAAACTCAGCAGCGTTGGCGTCACCGTAGAGATAAGCTCTCATGTTAGTTGTCAAAGAATGTGTTTCTACGTGTTGCCATAAATGTGATGACTTGATGCAGGCATCAATTTCATTGGCACGTGTACCTCCTCGAATGACTGGTAATGTCTGACGAAAGTCCCCAGACAGGACAACTAAGATACCGCCAAATGGTCTTGAGGACTGCCTTAGGTCTTGTAATGTGCGATCTAAAGCCTCAAAAGCTAGTTTGTTAGCCATGGTTGCCTCGTCCCAAAATATAACGGCACATTCCTGTAGGAGTGTAGCCTTTGATGAACCTCGCTTGAGGTTGCACATAGGAAGGTCTGTGGTCATGAGATTAAGCGGTATCTTGAATGTCGAATGTGCTGTCTTCCCATTTGATAGTAGCTGTGCCGCAATGCCACTGCTGGCGACAGCAAGGGCGACAAATCCTCTTGATCTGAGGCGTGCCAGGGAAAGGTTAATCAGGTAGGTTTTACCTGTGCCACCTGGGGCATCAATAAAAATAATCCCTCCTTGCCCATGGTCCACCATATCTGTAATGCGAAGGTCAATGTTGCGTTGGTCAATCGTCAAATTCGTTTCATTTTCGTCTACAAATTGTTGCAGTGCTTCTCTGTCATAAGATTTTTCTCTAAGTAGGTCAACTGTCAGTCTGTCTTCATGTCCCCTGTTTACAGGCGGCAGTCCGTACTCTTCAAGTTTCTGTCCACTCATCTGCTGTACTAATTCCTGTAGTCGAAAGAGACACTCGTTGTACATATCATCACTATAGTCCATGTCAGGCTGTCGAGCTTCCCTCCTACACTGATGCAGTATGTCATCAGTCATATCATTTCGATATGCAGACCATATGGCAAGAGGGTCAGCAACATCACACGTGGTCAATATAACAGCAAACAGAGCACGTAGTGTAGATGCTCCGGCTCGCATGGCTGCCTCTTGCATGGCCATGGCCCAATGCAAGTCTTCTTCCAACAAACCCATGCAGTTACATGCTTCGCGAAAAGTCTGGCACTTTCGTGCATCAATCGTAAGCAAGTCATCAAAAGAGGAAGGTCCCCGCTTATGGTGAAGCAGAAGGCGTAAAAAGAAGCATTCCTGTTGCTTAGGATGCACGGCGTACACTCGACCAATGACCTCACTTTTTTTAAATGAAGTTATTTGACCATCACTGTAAACAGCTGTGCCAAGCCTTCGAGGGTTCCAGGTTTTGGTGCCTGAATGAAATGTAAAGTACTCGGGCACATTTACATAAAGCAAATTTTGAACAAACCTCTGGTCGGGCGTAGCAAGCTGGTCAAGATCTGGACGATACCGAGCGCAGAGATCAAAAAAAGCTGTCAACGTGGTTTTAGGTGGACGTTGAGCAAGAGCAACAGCATTTTGATCATTGTAAACAACCCTCTGCCCATTTAGTAGGTGGACATGAAGGTTTGTCACTGCTGGATGACGATCGTGAATGGTAAAGTTCAGTATTCTCCAGCAAGCTTCACTGCAACTGACGTATCTTGCTGTCTGGTACAGATCTATTTCATCGATAGGTTGGTTTTTTTCTAGCGAAAAAACTGCCATGTCCCTGCCCTTGTTGACATACTTTAGGACATACTTGATAGACTTGACACTTGTACAAAGCTCTACGTTGATATGACAGGCAAACATTCGGCAGAGGTAGGGAGAGTAAGGTACTACCCATCGATTGTCTATACAGACATCGTTACCTTTGATCTTCTTTATTCCTTGATGGCCACAATCATCGGGTTTACGTCGTCGATATAATGGATAACCATCATGGCCGCTCTGAGTATCACTTTTAAACTCTTTCGGGTAACGTTTCGTGCATGCTCCATCTCGCATGCAGGGTGAGTGCTTGTCCATGCGACCGCAAGGACCATGAATCATGTTTGTCATGACTATATCAAACAGCACCTTGTCAGAGTTAGGGTCAGGCAACTCAGCGGAAATAGCGGCATCGATGTCATCAGCATGAATGCTGTGCTCTGCAGTTAACCAAACTAAAATATGAGCATGTGGCAGACCACGTTTCTGCCATTCAATGGAACACAGGTATGCAATAGTCTTGCCGAAGATGCAGTGCTTGGTCAACTGTTTGATGAGTTCCTTTCTTTTTAGGTTAAAGACACGTGCAATTAGGTCTGGACGATGTTGTGCTGTCTGCATGGGCAGCAGTTCATCAGTGATTTCTTTCCAGCCGGGATTGCACGTCATTGTGATAAAAAGAGAAGGCCTACCAAACTTTCTAACATAGCACATGGCATCCTGTGTACGTTCATGCATGTACCGTGGTCCTCCAGTATAGGAGCTAGGTAAGATCACCGTCTTACCGATGTTTGTTGGATCTCCATCACTTGCCAGAAGTGCATCTCTCAACTCACCATATTGTTCAGCTCGAAGTTTTGTTTGCTCTCGCCAAAGGAAGCACAGCCGTTCGGTCTCTATTTTGGCGTACATGTCAACAACATATTGTTGCATCAGTCTCTGACACCGTAGCAAGATGTTAAAGTCTGCACCACCTCGCATCATCAGTCGATACGCATAATGTTTCATCGCAGATACTTTGTACTGGTTTGGGACTGGTTGGTCAGGAAAATAGTATCCATCATCTCCATGTGGAAGTATGAGAGGATACTGCAAAGCATCATAGCTGCGATGAGTTTCAGCTATTCTTGTAAGGCTGCCATCAGACTTACGAAGGACAATGTCTCTCTTTCCATGTTCTTCTGTGACCATAAGCACAGCTACCTCATCACACATTGGAGCATTAAACCGCCCTCTGTGTTCTCTAGGAGGCTTCTTGTCAGCATGAATCACAACCTTGTACTGCTGATCATATTCACGGAGAACGTCTTTGGCTAATTTAAAACTCTGCACATACCTATTGATGGCATGAAGCATGTTTTGTAAACCCTCAATGATATTTATTCTCAAACCAGGAACAATGCCTTGTCTTACTTGTATCTCTCTCTCCACATCACCCAAAAAGTAGATTTGAGCAAATTTGGATTCTTCATTAGGCAAAGGGCACAGGCTTCCAATGAGGTGGTACACTTGACCTTGCACTTTGAAGCAAGGATTCCATCCATGTGTTTCCTTAATTTCATTGCAACCCATTGATGTCATCTGAAAAGCTGAATTGTACTTGCGAATATTTGTAAGGAAATGCCTAGACGTTTCTGAGTCACCTAGAAGCAATGATTTTAGCAAGAGCGGTGGATCTTGCAGAGTTGCCAGTTTCACTTTCCCGCTACTGCAACACATGCCAGGTGCTTCTCCTTTCCACTTCATAGCGCCGCAGTTGACACACACGTTTGTCATAGAGCCAATACAACACGGAAGTGGAGGTTGTGCTGCATCATAGTTCAGAGCTGGTGGAATATTCGGTTGCTGTCGCACTCTTGTTGCAGTATGTCTTTCTCGATCACTGTGAAGTCGTCGCTGTCTAGCTAGCTCATCTTCCGCTGCACGCGCTGCAGCAGTTCTGTTGCAGTGGGCGGCCAATCGTTCTTGTCTGGCTAGCTCATCTTCCGCTGCACGCGCTGCAGCAGTTCTGTTGCAGTCGGCGGCCAATCGCTCGTGTCTGGCTAGCTCATCTTCCGCTGTACGCGCTGCAGCAGTTCTGTTGCAGTCGGCGGCCAATCGCTCGTGTCTGGCTAGCTCATCTTCCGCTGCACGCGCTGCAGCAGTTCTGTTGCAGTCGGCGGCCAATCGTTCTTGTCTGGCTAGCTCATCTTCCGCTGCACGCACTGCAGCAGTTCTGTTGCAGTCGGCGGCCAATCGTTCTTGTCTGGCTAGCTCATCTTCCGCTGCACGCGCTGCAGTAGTTCTGTTGCGGTCGGCGGCCAATCGTTCTTGTCTGGCTACAGTGTGTTCATCTACGCGAGTTCTAGCAGTGGTATCACGATTAATCTGAAGTCGTCGCTGTCTGTCTAACTCGTTTTCGTTCGCGCGAGCCGTAGCGCTTCTGTGTCTGTCGCTGTCTAGTCGCCATTGTCTAGCTGCCTCACCTTGCTCAGCACGCGCTCTCGCCACTCTATCTCTACCGGAGTCCAAACGTTGCCGTCTCGCTACTTCGTCTTCTTCTAAACGTCTCCGTTTTTGACTGGCTGCAGCTGCCGATGAAAAAACTGTCTTTCGTCTCTTCGGAGGCATTGTAAAAACGACGCAAAATGTCGCGTATAGACTTGGAAATCCTATATTGCGCAGCTAGTAGACTGTAATGTTTTGGCGACAGTAGAGTGTAATGTTTTGTCAGTAACCGTTTACTGTCACTAATTAGCCGTGGTGTTAGTTCACTAAAGGCATATCAAGTGCGTTGACATCTGTGACGTTTGCTATTAATTAAGATAACGTAAGGTTATCGGCAGTGCGAAAGATCCTGTACAGACATCGGCACTTCTCTCCGCTGCAGGGAGTGCATACTGTCCGATGTCAGGAACGGGCCGGTAAATTCGGTGTAGATACGTAGTGATTAGTTGAAGTCACGTGCAATACTTACCCGGATAATCCGTTCCCCGTATACAACGAATGCCGACTCGTGTCATTTCGACAGTCCCGCTGAACGTCGTCTGTTCGAAGACGTTGCTGGCGTTTCGGGAAACAGGTGCATCGAACACGGCAGCTCTTCGACGGTCGCAGACTGGCAAACGACTGTGTGCGTATTTTTTCGAGACCCGGATATCTAACGAAGTCACGACGCGTACCGACTGTCGTCATTTCGACGGTCCCGCTGAACGTCGTCTCTTCGAAGACGTTGCTGGCGTTTCGGGGAACAGGTGCATCGAACACGGCAGCTCTTCGACGGTCGCAGACTGGCAAACGACTGTGTGCGTATTTTTTCGAGACCCGGATATCAGCAAGAATATCTTTCTTTTCCCGACGTCGTCGGCAATAGACGACACGCTCGGCGCGTACCGTCCGACGTCGGGAACGGGCAGTCTAAATTCGGTGGAGACACGATGCGCCGTTCCGGAGATATTCGCGCGCGAGCGGAAGCGAGCGCGATCGGCGGGAAACGGCGTCGTCGTGGGAGAAGTCAGGAAGACGACCGCGGTCTGACTTTCGACCTGAATGAATTCGGCGTGCGCGAGCGAAATTCGGCCGAGATCGGACTCGCCGTCTTCGAGAGACGCTCGTACGTACGGGCACACAGACAGACAGACAGACAGACACACAGACACCTCTCCTTTATATATAGAGATATATAGAGATAGATGTTGTTTTACTACTTACCTATTACACTTTGCGCTATCCGATCTCACTTTTACTTCAATTGTACACGCCTCGGCTCTTCTGCTAAAACCGAATGCGATAAACCGGAAGCACATTACGGCGCAATTTCGTTATAGAAATCTCGCTTTCAAAAATGTAAAATTATTCTTCCGGGTATGTACACCTTTAGAACTATCATATACAAATTTATATTAATTTTCGATTTTGCGTGCGTTTACCAATGAATTCCCAACGAATTGAGTCACCCGAACATGCAGTAGCCTTCGGTATACTGGGCTGTACGAGATTACGCTGTCTTCGCATCATTCAGCACACATTCTGCAATTAGCGATGTCGCCATTCTTCTATAGCTGGGGAGACTAGACTGCCAATTGACATCAAATTCAATCAATTGAGACCGACTACATTGATATCAGCCTTATATATGGCAGTGATTCGGATTGCTTGCCCATTGTTATGATTCCGTTTATTGTAGACATTGTTCTGTATTCCATCTATCACTATACTGTTCATCTGCTCATGCAAGTGTCAATTTCAAAATTAATGACGTCATAGACCTTGTTTTGTCGGAAATCTACCACGCACTAAATTTTTTGAGAGTCCAATGGCCCCATGGATCCATAACAACACCGCTAGCTGGACGAACATTGAGATGCAACCAATCGAGTTCAATTTGTTATAATTTGCAGTACGTCTCCCATATTTTGAATCAATAAAACGGTCTTGCTCTCTCAAACACATGCATACACAATACACGAGATTTGCACTCTATCTCAAATAAAAATTATGAATAAAATCAAAAAATCACTGCAAACTATAACAAGTGCGGCGATGATAAAACTTGCGTAAGAATTACTTATAAATGAAGTAACAAGTTATTAATAGATATTAAAACTGCAAATTTGACGCTTTCATTTATAGACACTGTGTTGATAGATGTCCTCTCCATGTGTAGGACTGCCGCTTGCCATTTAATTCTCTTTCTAGCCCGTCTCACTCGAAGCGCTATCGGAAGCGAAGCCAAAGCTACCACCGATGTTGACGTCGACGCTCTGAACGTATGGCGAAGCGAATCGGAATGGAAGTGCAACACGCCACCTGTTCAGAAACGCTACGGCATGGCTCCGTACGTCAGCAGCGATGGCGACCACTTCTTGCTACACGGCGGATCAATAGGACAGGGAGTGAATGTGGACGAGACGTGGGTGTACTCCGTGGAGGCAAACGTTTGGTCTAATGTGACGGACGAGAACATAAAGCCAACCTCCAGACGGTCTCATACAACCGTCACTCTATGCAACAGTGCGATCATTCTGTTCGGAGGCAAGGGCAAGGAGGAGAAAATGTTGAATGAAACTTGGGTATTTGAAATAGATAACATGAAATGGCGACGCCCAGATATAGACAACGTATCGGATCCTGTTCCCCCAATGTTCACGCACGCGGCTGTCGTTGTTAGCTCCCGCAATCGGACGTCGTGTCAGTGCAAGCAGTCCATATTGGTCATTCCCGGACCAAGCGACGGGGTCTTGGATTGGTCGACTGTTTGGGAACTCGTGTGCGTAGAGGACAGGAAGGCATACCGATGGTCTAGAGTCAAAACAAAATGGGAGGCATCTGTTCCTAGAGGTCACCCAGGGTTGGCGACAGGCACAACCTATAGTGAGATAGCAGTTGTCGCTTTAAGCAACAACGGTCTATGGACGTACCAACTCACAAAGCAAACATGGAAGCAAGTGTACGTGCACGACCGTCCACCTTTTTCAAAATCAGCCATTGCTCTTTTCTTTCCGTTTCTACAAAGCTATGTGGTGATTATGGACAGATTCTATTTTAGATACAATATCGCAAGTGGCAAAGTAAGTAAGGAAGTAGGTATCGGCCAGAATTCCGTTACCTTTCGCGGTGGGACTGCAGCGGTGTTTGGTTCCTACGCCATTGTTTACAGAGGCGCTATCAGGGCTTGTCGTCAGCTGATGATAAATTTGACGAGAGAGTGTGACAGGTGGTTAGCGTATAAATTGCCGGATTCGCTCCTGACACCCATATTTGGATATCAACTAGTTTTGGGAGTATGGAAAAACAATTTCTACGTTATCGGTTCGCCTAACGACGAGAATAGGCGCTTCGGTGATCCTAAGGGGACACTCTGGAAACTGAATCTTGAGACACGGCAGTGGTTTCAGCTCCACAAAAGGGTTAGTCGCCATTCAGGCCAAATCACGAAAGACAACACTACAAACAGCGTCTTCCTTCATAACTGCGCGTGCTTCCTCTGCTACAGATATCGCTTTCCGAATAAGCTGAACGCCTACTATCCTAATGCAGACCGATGGAAAGTTTTCGAAATCAATGAAGCGCCTCCAATAAGACGTGGACATTCATTTGTTGCTATCAATTCTAGCGCTATTCTTTTGTTTAGTGGGTTCAAAACATTTTACCCGTTAAAGCCACCAGAGCCTCGTGATGATTTATGGATATTGTCTTTTATAGAAGAGGTTCCGCGATGGTATCCAATATACTCTTCGACTCGAACAACAAACGTCTATCCACGTGTCAGACCAACACCAAGAGCCATGCATGCTGCCGCGGTTATCGACCATCATCTATTCATTTACGGAGGCGTCAACGGCAACTTTTCGGCTTTAACAGATATGTGGTCTTTTAACACGACTGCTCATCGCTGGACGCGAATAGAACAGATTACTCGTACTCCCCTGTTTTTGAACCAACATTGGAAGATGTCAGCAGTCACATACGGGCATCATATGCTCGTCACAGCTGGATGCACTAACATATGGAATAGAGACGAAGATTACTGTGGCGGAGTGGAACAACAGTCAACCTGGATGTATGATCCCTACATCAATAGATGGATTTTACTGTCAACAACTAAGTCACTGAGCAACTTGTTTGTTGCATTAAACGACTACAATTATCAGAATAATCTTCATCTATACAAGGGAAGACTATTAATTTTAGAAAATAGAGTTGTAACTAAGCTGTATTTCGACGTACTAGCGTGTCCACTTGGTCTCGCCTCTCCAAACATGTATTTTACAAACTGTGACACTTGCCCTCTTGGTACATATGCAGAGAGAAATAGAAAAGAGTGCGTCCGATGCCCGCTTGGACTGACCACAAAGTCAATCGGTTCATTTGATGTCAACAATTGTAGTCGATGTGTTGATGATTATTGCCGCCATGGCGACTGTATCTTGACTGTTATAGCAGGAAAACCAACGCCCGGTTGTCGATGTCACTTTGGATTTACGGGCACACGTTGCCATATTCCCACTTATATAATATTGTTTCTGATGTTAATTCTTGTTGGCACACTGATTTGTCTGTTTGCTGTATTTTGCATCAACAAGTGGAGATACAAAAAGATACGAGAAGGGCAGTTACAACGACACGTCGAAGAGCTAACCAGCGTTTGGCAAATTAGACACAACGAGCTGCAACTGTTGGACAGAATAGGAGAAGGCGGATTTGGCAAAGTGCACAAGGCTGTTTACAGAGAAACAGAAGTTGCCGTCAAACTGTTGAAAGATGTTGAACCAGACCATCAACTGATCAAAGAATTTGAGAGAGAAATACTCTTCATGCAAACGGTGCGTCACCCAAATATCGTCATGTTTATCGGAGCCGGTCTGATGGACGACGGCTCACGGTTCTTCGTGACCGAGTTCATGCACCGTGGATCTCTACGGGACGTGTTGGAGACCAACAAAGCCGATGGCATAAGTTTCATCACTCAAATTGAATTTGCTATCGATGCAGCCAAAGGCATGGAGTTCCTCCATAGTCTTACGCCTGTCAGAATTCACAGAGATTTGAAAAGTCCGAACTTTCTCGTTAGTAAAGCATGGACGGTTAGAGTTTCTGACTTTGGACTGGGACGGCAGATACTATCGGAGAAAGCACACAGAAAGCGAAATAAGAGTATTGCTACACCACTGCTTGAAGACTACGTCGGTAGCACTTGTACGACGAGGGTTGGAACGGTTGCATGGAGAGCTCCAGAACTGTCAACGTCCAAGAGATATGGGACTTCCGTTGACGTTTACAGGTTGACACTTTGAAAGGACATGCATTATCAGCTATAATAGTGTAATCATGATTAACGTATCTGTATTTTTAGCTTTGGCATCGTTCTCTGGGAGCTGCAAACTTGTGACTTACCATTCTCTCACTACGGTTTCAATTATGAAGTCGAAGACGCCGTGCTTTCAGGAGAGCGACCTGCTATCCCTGGCCAGTGTAATAACGATTTCAGGCAACTCATCACCGATTGCTGGCATCCCAATCCAACTCACCGACCCGCTTTTCCTGAAATACTGAGTCGACTGAACAGAATATACGGCACCAGCTATGCAATGGAGACACAGACCTGAGAACAATCATCATTGTGGGCAATGCGTTGTTGGCAATGCATTGTGGACAGGGCAATGTATTGCCGTAATTGTATGCTAGCTAGTTGAGTACTAAATGTTTAAAAGTCCCGTTTCTTATTCAATTAATTGAAACTCGAGAAAAAATTGACTAGCTGATCAAATTTTGTTTGATACCTAGCGATGTGAAAGTGATGTAATAGTTTCGGTTTTGTAAAAATTGTGTAACAATTATGAGCTCAAAACCAATGCAACGTCGCAATAGAAATCATTTGACGTAAACTGCTGTCTAACAAATTTCACTAAATTGTTTGGCTACATTCGTTTATTGCACACGAAGCATCTAGACACATTAAATTTGTCATGCCTTTGTTACAAGATCGAAGATCTTGGAGCATCATCGCCTGCCAATCTATTCTCTTCACAGTGGCGTTTGCTCAAAAATTTACCAGAAACGACAGCAGTGCTACTACCGATGTCGATGTGTAGGAATGTTGAATATGTGGCAGAGCAATGCGATGTGGACCAGCAACACGTCGCCGTTAGAGACATGCAGACTTCGCCATGGCGCCGTTCAAACGCCACTTAGACGGTAGTCACCGCATTGTGCTACACGTGGGATCAATGGAAGAAGTACGGTATTCCGACGACACGTGGGTCTACTCCGTAGAGACAAATTTCTGGTCTAACGTGACAGACAGAGACCCAAAGCCATTGGCCAGGCGGTCTCACGCAATGGTCACTATAAGCAACAACATAATTATTTTGTTTGGAGGCAACGATAATTATGAGCGCTCAAATGATACCCGGCTGTTTAAAACAGATACCTTAAAACGGAGACGACTACGTACAGTTAAGCGCAATTAAGCCCCTAATATCATCCTGCTCATTCTATGTTCATATGCACACGCGGCTGTGGCTATACATTCGCGCAGTCAGGCATTGTGACAGTGCAAGCAATCCGTCGTGGTCATTCCAGGACAACGCTTCACATTGTTCAACAGTGTGGAAACTGGTTTGAGCAGACGACAATGATGTACAGCAATGGTCTGAAGAAAACAAAAGACATAAGCTCCCATTAGTTGGCGACAAATACCGGAAAAAATAAAATTGGCGTAATTGTTTCCAGCGAAAACGGTGTATGAACCTACAAACTAGAATAGAAATTTGGAAAAAGGTACGCATGCAGTCATATATATATATATATATATATATATATATATATATATATATATATATATATATACTAGCTAGATGTAGTTTAGATGGCACTGCTAGTCCCCTATGGGACCTATAATATAATATATATGTATAATATAAAAAAAAAAATAAAAATAAAAAAAAAAAAATATATATATATATATATATATATCAGCCAAAGATACAGCAATCGCTGTCTGTTTTTCGTCTCTGCGAAGGTACTTGATCATTAATTAACTTTGCTATACAAAATACAACATTACAAGTGGCATTCTAAAAGAAGAAAGTGTCGGACAGACTTCAGTTTCTACACACGGGGTTGGCACCTAAGCCATTGTTTACAGAGGCACCGTGGAAGCTTGTTGTCGGTCAATGCGGTATTTGGCACAAAATGGTGACGAAGGATTATTACGTTAAGGTACAGATTACCTGATTCACTCCTGACACCCTCGCCTTTGGATACCATTTAGTTGCAGGACAATGAAAAACAATACGTCTTGGTCACGCACACCCAATGAATTTGACCATTTCCCTTTCACTAACAAAACACATTTTGAAAATTGAAACTTGTGCAAGTGCAGTGGTTTCAGTTAGACAAGGGTAATACTCCTACAGCCACCAGCATGTTTACAAACAGCGTCTTTTTCCGGAGTGTGCTTGATTTCTCTCCTTTATCGACGTCGATTTTCGAAAGAAATACAATTATATTTCCCTAATGTGAACACATGGAAGACTAACTCCATTGGAAGTGGCTCCTTTAAGAAGGTTCAATTCCTTCGTTGCTTTCAATTCGACTGCTACCGCCCACTGTTCGGTGGATCTAAAAAGGGGCTAAGGTTTGACAACGCTGATATCGAAACCGTTTGGTGATCTGTCGATGTTGTCATTCGGAGCAGGAAAGGGGATCAGTTAAACCCCCCCCCCAAGTACAAATGATTCTTGTCTGCGTGTCAGACTAAATCCAGACCTCTATTTTATGCTGTCGCTGTTATGGACAAACTATTATACAGAGGCACTGGTAATAACTCTTTGCTCTTAATATATATATATATATATATATATATATATATATATATATATATATATATATATATACAGCCTGTTTGTGCGAGTGCGTGTGTGCCTGCGTGCGTGCGTGCGTGTGTGTGTGTGTGTGTGTGTGTGTGTGTGTGTGTGTGTGTGTGTGTGTGTGTGTGTGTGTGTGTGTGTGTGTGTGTGTGTGTGTGTGTGACTTAACGAGTGTCACCCCATGCCACGACCGACCACAGTCCGGCACAGTTCATGTTCGGCCGCAATCCAAGAACTAGACTGGATCTACTGAAACTGGACGTGCGAAAAGTAGTGAACCAGAAAAAGTTACAAGATTCTACAAAGAACTATCACCTTACACCATCGGCGAAATTGTTATGACTCGCAATTACCGACCCGGACAAAAGTGGATGCGAGGGACGATCGTCGAAAATACCGTGGACTGATGTCGTACAAATAGTGATGAGTAGCGACGGTACGATATGGCCAAGAAACGCCGATCAACTGAGAGCCAGACGCTAAGCTTGTTGAATCCGTCATTGGAAGGCATAGGAAATCATCGACCACCACCACCACTAACAGTTCAGACAATTTCTCTGAGGCTCCGCCCACGAGCACCAACTCAGAACCAGTCATCGCACATCTTCTGCAGTTGGACCTTGCCGTCCAGACCGTTAGTATACATTTCTACAGTACAGTTGTCAGATGTGAATTACACCAGTAAGAGAGATCTCACGCTTATAACGACCGGTCTAAAAGAATGTGTAGTACATTTGTCAGAAGTCGCACAATGGAATTCAAACCAAGAGATAATGCAATTAGCAAGTGCCGAACACGAGCAGTCCCAACACTATATAACACCAAACCAGAATACTGACCATGTCTATACTACTACAATGCCACAATGATTACTTTATCTATCTATACATTGCTTAATAATTGGCTAAAATCCTTGACACCTATGCCTCTAACAGACTCGAATTACGGAAGACCCGTATGAGTTACAAATCAAACGTGGTCGATCCCGTATCCGTTGTCAGCGTGTCATCATTAATGGCGCTGTCGTTCTCGTCTAGAAAGTCGAAGTCTTCGTCGGTGAGGCATTCTTCGACATGCGAACGTCGAAAGCCGTCGACGCCCGCCAAAACTCGCGGTCTCGCATCGAACTCGACGCTTGCGTCGTCAAGATCGACGTCGTCGGTCACA
>NC_085094.1:1970648-1988148 GCF_963422355.1 Corticium candelabrum
TGTGTGTGTGTGTGTGTGTGAGTTTCTGTTTGTATCCGCGTCCGTATATACGTCCGCGTGTCGGTATCCGTGTGTCGGTGTCCGTGTGTGTCTTTGAGTGTCCGTGTCTCTGTCTGCGTCTGTGTGTATCAGTGTCCGTGTCTAAGTCTGTGTGTCGATGTGTCCTTGTCTGTGACCGTGTGTCCGTGACCGTGTGTCCGTGTTCGTGACTGTGTGTCCGTGTCCTTGTGTGTCTGCTATTGTCCATGTCCCTGTCTGTGTCTGTGTGTATCCGTGTTCGTGTCTAAGTCTGTGTGTCGACGTGTTTCTGAAAGCTGATTTTCCTATGTGCTCTAGACTTTCCTGCTGCTTCTTTTGTTCCTATCTAACCGAAAACTGGTTTTCGTATGTGCTCTATACTTTCGCTGTTCGAGGCGGTTAGTTGGTATTGTTTAAACCATTCTGTCATAGCGCGACTAATTACCTTCAAGGTGCATACTGGTTGAGGGTTTGCACTTCTAGTGCTTCTTCTTTTATTTATTCATGATATAACTAGCTTAAAATCTTACAAATAGAATAATTGCACCAAGTTTCTAACAAAATCGAAAAGTTCCAGATTTTACTGACTCGGGGGCGCGGGCCGAGCGTGCCGTGTACTGGATCCGTCACTGTGGATGACATACATAAAAATATTAATTATGCCTCGAAACATAAAATACCATTCTAGTAAGCTGCACATTCTATCAGCTGTTGATAGAGCTTAACTGCTGCTGTAGACATGCAGATTTCATAAACAGCAACGACTCTAGCTGTAGTCTTCGAGTTGTTCTCTACGAAACAAGAGAAACTAATGAGGTAGGATTGCAACGCGTTCATACCAGTCTGGTCTTTAGTGAAGCATTTAAGAAACCAAATCCGGTCTTTAGATAGCCGATCTCTGGCTACGCGGCACACAGCGACATCAAAGGCTGTTAATTCACCAGACCCCATTTCGCGCGGAAGGATGACGTGGCGAAAAGGGTCTGGCTACTCGAGACTAGGTTTGTTTGTGTATATAAAAATAAAACATTTTAAATTAACTTAATTTAACCTAGTAATATTTTATAAATAACGGATACCTATTTTAATTGCTTAAATCTTTGAATAGAATTTAGGGATAAAATAATTGATAATTAACAAATAATGTAGTTTCAATTCTAAATTTACTACTCATTACGTTTGACTGTCAAAAAATAACAAAATTAGAAATGTCTAGACTATTCTCCATCATTGCAGTTTCGTGACTGGGAACAAATCAGAAAGTTAAGAATTAAAACAATGGTACCTAATTCGGTCATTCTATTTCTAAGTTGTACTCAAAGTAGAATACAGACACACAGACAGAGAGACAAACGTAAAGACAAAAGACATACAGACAGACATACAGACAGACAGACAGACAAACAGACAGACAGACAGACAGACAAAACAAAACTCTCGTAGAAGTTATCAAAGACAGGAAGCAACTACAACACAAGCTGACTGAGGAATACATGAAATCTCTGTCAAATGGTTTTATTCAGAATTCATCTTCGACTAGAGAGCAATCTCGAATGAAGTCCTTGCAAGGCAAAGGTGCAGGAGCATGGCTCCTGACAGTACCATCATCATCATGGATGCATTATCTCCGTGCGATTTCCGCTTGGCATCCTTGATGAGACTGGGCTGCCAAATGCGTTTGGCTTCTGGTCAGTGTGACTGTGGGAAAGAATTAGACTCAGATGGATACCACCTAATAACATGTAAGACTGGGGGCTGCCCGGTAATCAGCCATAACAACATGGTTTCAGCATGGTCAGACTGTTTGAGTCAACTGCAATTACATCACGTAAAAGAACCTAGAGAAAGGTATGTCAATTCTGAAGACAGATGAGACATAGTTGTATTCGATTCGGCATCGGGGGTGGATCTTGAATTGGATATTGCTCTAGCGCATCCCTGGAGCAATGAACTAGAAGGTTTATCAGCTACAACTCAAAGAGCAGCGGCAACCAGAAGAGGAAATCTGAAGATCAAAAAGTACGACCAGGAACTCTTGCCTGGAGGTTTTCGACCAACATTTGTGCCTATAGTCTTCGAACATTTTGGCTGTTGGGGAGAGAAAGCTGAAGACTATTTGAAGAAACTGTCACAGCTATCAAGAGACGAAGACGGAAAGCCAAATGCATCAACCTTCAAGACATACTGGAGATCTGTGTTCTCTGTGTGTCTACAACGATCAAATGCTAGAGTGATTGACAGAAGAATAAAGAAGATTGTTTCAAGAGACAGCAACATAAACATAAATAGTTGTAGGTAGAACCAAGCCCTATTGGCTTGGGTAGTATTTAGTTGCTTTGCTTAGATGGTGTATAATAGTTCAATGTTTGAAAATATATGTATAGACAGACAGACAGACAGACAGACAGACGGGCAGACAGACAGACAGACATACAAGCAGCCAAACAGACAGACAAACACAGACTGATAGACAGAGAAACTGAAGCTAACAGGCAGACTGACAAACAGACAGAACTTGTCATGCACCTACAAAACAATAAATTGTTGTAAGAAAAATACTTCAAACAGATGTGCATGATTACTATCCAAGCTTTTCTATACAACACAATTACAAAACAATTTAGCTTTCCAAATAATATTGAATATAAATTTCTCACTATATAAAAACTTTTAGTCAAATTTTAGTATACGCAATCTATTATCACAACAATTTACATACCAAATGTATAGTTTTACCAGAGAGTTGCTGATACTAAGTTGTTGATGAGGACGTAGATCTCAAGTAGCCATTAAAGATTATAACGATCTAAGACGACTCTAAACTCCAAGAAACGTAGCTTACTAAGAAAACGATCACTGCATGCACTGTGCACCATACAGCCTTCAGTCTGAAACTTGGACAAACACTTGTACATATACTCAAGCTTCTTAACTTAAAACTATTGAAACAATTCAGACCACATATAATTCCGACTAAGACACCAACTAATGTGTAGATACTAATATCGTTTTATCGGTTAGCAATACGACCAAGAGACTATTGATACATAAAACAATGCCTCATTCGAGTATATATAGTCACCACTTAATCTTTGTCCATCAGACGAAGCGCGTTAATGCGATAAACTTGCTTGTTTCCGCTTGTGGTAACGTATCCATCGTAGTTGCATGTAAGGTAGAGGTTACCACGTCCGCCCTGTACGTTGCAGTGCAAATATATCTCATCACCATCGCGGACTTCCTCGCCCTTCTCTTTGTAACGCGACTCTATTCTCCACTGCATCGAATCCACTCCACTTCCATGATGCTTAACCTCTTGTACGGTGCCACGGTAAAAGCAATAATCTGGAGAAGTAAACCAGCTGCCGGGGAAACGGAAAACGTAACCCAAACCCAAATAGTTGAGAGCTACAGTGTCACCAATCTTTAATACCGTCTCAGAAATAGAAACGGCTTGGGAACTAACCTCTTCCGGTATCTCATCTCGTTCAAATATCTTTGCTACTGATCCGTCCGTCTTTTGAATGTCACTGCAGGTCACCCACAAGCCCTTCGCAGATCTCTCACCACCGCGAATCGACCAGTTTCCGCCAAGGCTTCGGTTGGTCACGACGACGGTGTCTCCACTGCGAATTGTGCGAAGAGCATCGAAGCTGTGCCTTATGCTTCTCTCCACCTCGGAGTACTTGAAGTAGTCTTTGGCGTCGTCGCACTGTTTCTCGATATCTGGAGTTTGCGAGTCGTCTCTCAAACTCTCGAGCGTCGTAAAGGCGCACAGCATTTTGATACCTTCCACGTACGGCAAAAATACTGCATAAACATTGAAAACAAAATCACCAGGTTTGAACTCAGCCTCTTTGGCGACGTCTTGCATTAGCGTCGAATTGGGATTGGCAAGAAACCGAGACAACATGTTGACATTTTCCTTCATGTGAGAAATCTGGAAATCCATTTGTTTGACGTCATTCTTATCTAGAGCCTCTTTGCAAGCGATCACAGTCTCGACAGCCTTTCCTACGCACTCACTGTATCGACTTCGAGAGACTTTGCCAGGAACGCCTCTGGTTATCAGTTGCAGTTTGGTGATCTTGTCGAACTCTTCGTCAGACACAAACTGCTCTTTGCGTTTTGGGTTAGCCGACAAGAGGGTAAAGCATTTTACAGCCATTGCTACGCCACAATATATCATGTCGCTCGATACGGCAAAAACGTTGTCCAGGCATTCTTTTGCCGCGCTCCATCCCATACTTGTGTTCAGCTGTTGATACGCCGCTTCTGCGTTTTCGACAGTCTCTCTCAGATCCAATCGCTTCACTTCTTTTGCTACCTCGATAATAGCGCCCATCTGCTCAAAGTCAGATTCTTCGACAGTCGACTCCATCCAAGCAGCTGTGCAAAACAAACGAATAATTAAATATTTTATTTATACAGAGCCACGCACTACTGGACGAATACACATAGCCAGCAATAGGTGGCAGTTAATTAGGGGATGTAATCATGCACGCACGCATACAAGTTGACCATAGCTTTATGTACGAGCACTTATTGTACTATTCGGTGCTCTAGGCACTCTATAGTTGCACTGCAATATGCACATGTTTAGTGTATTGTTCGTATAATATTAAGCAAGCAATAAGTGAAATAACAAACTCAAAAGTTGCTGCTTTCGGACTAAAACTATATACTCTCTACCCGCCATTCTCCGGTTCCACAGAATTTGATATATCTTGTTCGTGTTGTTCAGTTCATGCACTATACCACACCCAGAGTCTACAGCAGTACAGAAGGACGCGCGGCGGTCTCAGCGTACGGTTTTACCATAACGCTTGTTGAATACACCTATAGCTAGACAATCGGAATTATATTGCAAGCTGTTTTCTAAAAAATCCTGTAATTTTTTGCAAAATGTTAAATATAATGTTCTTAATTTAATGCAATTTTATTAAAATAAACTGCTTAATTAATAAATTGTGGATTGTCATTGCTACTTGTTCATACTTGTTCATAGACTAAATCATGGTAAATACAAAAATGTGTGAAACTTTGATAAACCTAATTATTTGTTTCAGTTTATTGTTATTAATCAGCGCTATTTTTGGCTAGTCGTTGTCAATCTCCTAATGACCACTGTTTACACTGTTGTAGTTGAGAGTTAGCTAAGAAACGTCTTTGTGCACTGGATATTTGAACCAGAAAGTTAGACACAACACATAAACTCAAACTGTCATGCAATCAATCAAGTAATTCAAACATAACCACAAAGAACGTTCTAACAAGTATTCCATTTTTATTAACATTGATGTAAACGCCAAATTAAATTTGCTAAATCTGTGCACAAGATATGATTTTTCAAGCTTTCTCAATCTGCAACTAAAAATGCATATATATTATTTAATTCATTGTCCCTAGCAATAAGTACCTTGTTGACTTGATCGCAAAGCTTCCAACTGCTTACTAACGTCACGAAAAATTGGAGGCGAAACCTTCTTCGAGGCGTGTAATATTTCTTCAGCCGCCTTGTGTTTGCCTACTCGTTGCTGTCTGTCCATAATGATTGCAAGCAGTTTCTGACGTGGCCATGGTTTGTCGTGAATCAAACATTGCACTTCGTCTGAATTCGCCAGCTCGAGACCTAGTGCGTACCATTGTGAAGAACCACACTTTAGTACGGCTGACCTGATGTCAGTGAAACTATACTCTTTCAGCAGTACTGCAAATACAACCGACAATGCTTTAGTCACCATATTGCCATTTTCAAATTGATCAAATAATGTTCGGATGTTACAATACAGCATTTGCATATGTTTAATAAACTTGAAGCTATTTGATATCGAGTTTTACAAACAATTATACAGTTGACGATAAAATGTGCAGTCCAGTTTTACTATATCCCAGGTATATATATATATATATATATATATATATATATATATATATAGTTTTATAATCAAATATATTTATTTAGATATACATACATACACACATGTACCTACCACTGCGGTACACTCAAACAATATTTACTCACATACGTGTATAAACAAGAAAGTCCCAACTCTAAACATTATCTATTTCTGCAAGCATTATAAAGCCATAATGTTATAGAAATCTGCTCTAAAAAGTTCTTAAAACCTTCCAGGAAGAAACAGCTAGCACAGCATATACTTTCGAAGTTTTTGATTTCGACGTTTCTAGACTATCTGGCCACCAACGTCCAAGCGTTTCCACTACTAAGAAGTAAAAACCCTGCCTGCAGAAGAAATACATTGTAATATATATATATATATATATATATATATATATATATATATATATATATAGCAACTCATGTGGAGCGTTGAAGCACTTTGCCGCAGATTATTAACGTAAATTGGCTAATTAGTTTACGGTTTCATAGCCTCCTAAGCAAATGGGCGCTAGTGCATTCTAAACTTTTAATAAATCTCGTTTACGTTTGAGAACGTGCCATTCTAGGTTTCTCATCTAACATTTGTACGCCATTGCAAAAAAACCATATTTCTGTTTCGCTGAAAGAAGTCACTTTGAACATAGGCAATACTTTCTCTTAACATCAAAGTTTGTCCGAGCATCTCAATCATAACACATCGACAATGGCAACTAGTTTGATTGACCCCTTAAAGACATAGTCTCACGTAGCCATTTAATAAGACAGGGAGCAAACCTTGACCTGTCGAGCAGGAAGGTTAGAGGTAAGTGCGTAACCGGAACTTCTATATACAAAGTCAGGGGAGGCGGAGCTGCGGTCAGACTGGTCATGCCATATGGCTAGACCACTTTTCAAAAAGTGTACCTTCACCAATGGACTATTGGGGTCTATAATTCCGGTCTAGGGTATAAACAAATAAATAGATAATTGCCGAGCGTAGCGAGGCTTCTAATCCGGGTCGCACAACAGAAAGGGGCGTGGTCCTATATGGCAGCTCTCGGTATATATATATATATATATATATATATATATATATATTATAAGACCCACTTCGAAAATTCGTTTCCGTGTCCGACTACAGATCATGCAGTCTAGGACCGATTCGTGCAAGTAACCAAACGGCGACGAAAAAGCCTAGGGACTGTGTGTATTTGACAACCGAGAAACACCTTCAGAAGCTGAATGTCACCTACAGTCAACTACTCACACGCCCCGTACTACAGTATGATCAATCCTTACTACACTGTGCTTAAAATACTAACACTGTAGATAGTCAATGTTTGCCAATATCATGATCAATTTAAAGGTCAACAATATACCATACCACTGTCGTGACAACGGAAATGAGTGCATACTTATACGGAACTGAGTGCATACTTATACAGTACATTTCAATTGTCTTGATCACGATCGCGAAACGACGACTACCTACCAGGCTTAGAAATACGCAATCTAAATTACTAAGAAGTTTGAGTCTGTTATTCCATGATAGAGTTTCAACAAATTGTCTACGTATTGACTAGCTATAGCCTACGGAGTTTCGGTAGACGGTCAGAAAACTCCGTCGCGACGTGTTGCTCACCAACGCGAGGCGGCACGGAAGTCCACGGATACCGTACAACTAATTAACATTCATGAGAGGAACTTATGATCAGAAGTAGAACCCTTCAATTTGAGGTTGGCATTGCAGACTAGACTGACTGATCATGCAGAACTCTTTCGTCTACGCAAAATCGTACCACCATGCATAGCTAGCATAACTAGGAAGATCAATAACTAGGCTACGTCATGCACTTGCTTCTACGAGTCCTAGTCGTAGTTTGCTAGCTCCTGTCTTAAGTTCTACCTGTTATACTCTTCTCCATCCGATTGTGCTGTTACCCACTGACAGCGAAACAGCGACAAGGCGTAGGGGACTCACCAGAGGAAGTGAAGACAATGAAATCATTAATATTAACGATCACTAGATCTAATTTTAGTGCGTCTAGCCTCGGTATTCCAGACTGCTTTCTGCACGTGAAGGGAGAGGAAAGACGAAAGCAGTCTGGGGACAGCTCTATTGTAAGTGATTTCGAAAAAGGCGTAACTGCTCAAGTTCAGAAACATCCGCTCCAATGAAAACCTCCTCTCAGGAAAACGGCCAATCAGCGATGTAGAGTCGACATGGCTGACGTCAATGAGTACTCTGTAATAACTTCTAAGCGAGTCTCAGACGACGGTAATAGCACAGAGGGTTGCAGCTAATGCAAATGCGACGCGCTACTTCTTTCGCTCTTGATGACATGATAATTCATCAGACGTCACCGGACGATAGAGCCGTAGTGCAGCGGCTGTTCCGACTACTTTGTCTACTTCCGGTGCCGAAGCCTTGAAAACCCTTCAACTGCTTGCTAAGCGATTTACCAAATTAGTACGGGGTCGCGATGTCTTTGCTTTTCTTCGCAGTAAAGTCACTCATTTTCTACGTTCCAGGCGCGTACATGTACTTATGGGCATTCGAGGTGGTAGTGGTGGTGTCTATGGCTATGGTGGTGTTGAGACTGAATCGACCCATTTCAGTCAGAGTTCCATTTGTTATATATATATATATATATATATATATATATATATATATATATATATATATATATATATATATATATATATATATATGGTTCGTTAGTAGAGCTTTAGCTGTCTCGTTGCAATATAACTACACAACAATTACATTACTCCTATACCCAACCACCTAGATTTCAATTTTGTTCTATTCATCACTGTCTACGCTTGACTCTTCAAAGTCATCTTGCAATGGAATGTCTGGCAGCAGCGATTTCTGAGGTTTTCGTTGGGCAATGTAATCTCTATACGTACTGGCGCGAGCACGTGCCCATCTAGATCCGCCTCTGCAGTGAATCTGCATGCAATATCTGAACCAGCTCTATTCGTAAAAGGTGTAGCCTCTGAAGTGCCGGCCTGCATGAGCCCCAATCCAGGACGTACCGTAATAGCGACCAGAGGGGGCCATGGCCCAAATTTACATGGGTGTGCCAATTTATAAAATGTTATAGACCCAGATTACTAGCTTGTCCAGAACTTTCCACGAGTTTCTTATTTATCCTAATCTAGTAGTTGGCCGACTTAGCAATTACAGTAAATTTACAGAAGAGAAGCACTTGCAGCTGGCTTTACGCTTTTCTATCTAACACGCAATTAGATTGGAATCAATGAAAATCTCCGCACACGCAACACGAGCACGCATCACCGCGGCCGCACGAGTTACGACCGAATTCTTTTGTTGCATTGTTAGCTGGTAGAGTAGTGTACCCCTCGCAAAGAAAAACAAAATGTTAATTAAAACAAACTACTTTAGCAACATGTGTAAGGTTATAGTCAGCATTATACTGTCACATATTTATGCTGAATGTAGTTTTCTCACTGTCTAAACTCTGACACACACACAATTGTTAATTAATGCAGATTCGTTGAGAACTGTTAGCAATGCATACGGTGAAGACTTTGACCATGCGCGACTCAAAGCTCAATTAGAACATTTTAGTCAAGAAGACAAAGACAAATAGAGCAACAGCTTCAATTTTTTAAAATACATCGAAAGTATCAAATAACATGGAAGAGGAATGGAATCAGCTGCCACCAGAAATAATAGATTGTACAACATATTCCAAAATCTATATTAGCAAAATGCATGCAGTGAGGTCTACAAACTTCTGAAAACGTACCTTGTCATTCCTGGCTGTCTCGTTGGCATCTTCAGAGCGATTTTTCTCTGGTCTAAGAATGAAAACTTGGTTGCGAGGCAGCATGTCTGAAGAAAGGTTGTCTAATATTGCTTTAATGGCAGTGGAAAGAAAAGAAACTTGTAGGCTGGAAAGCCATGGCTAAGTACAGTCTCTTGTAGAGCAATTTCCAATAGCCTCTTCAAGGAGGTTGTTGCTAGTTCTACGATTTAAAATATAAGGTACCATTACTGCCCGCAAGTTTGTGCACCCCCCCCCCCCAATTTTGTGATCCACGGTACGCGTCTCAGTGATGGCATTCGAATCGTTCTGAATGCTTTTGGAATTTAAATTAGCCACGCCCATCGCAATAACCTTAGCACCATCTGTGTTTCGTATAAATAACGTCAGCTTGGGGCCAGGCTTTCCACCTTGATTCGATCTGCCGTCGGTAAGGACAAAAACGACTTTTTCTGCATCCGATCTTGCTCCTCTGGACGCATCATTGACTAGAGAATGCCCTTCTTCTAGAGCACGGGCAGTATTAGTAGCCCACCAGTGCACGTAAGCAATACCATTGACTGCATTCTTTAGATCAACACAAGGAGTCACCGATCTCGAGTAATTATCGAAGTCGAATTCGACCGCAAGTTGGGACGACGCGGCAAAACTGATGGTAGCGATTCGGATGGATTTGCTGCACGTAGCCGTTAGGACGTGGTCGATCAGCAAACTAACAAACGTCTTTTGCTTGACGAAGTTTGTAGGGCCAATGCTAGCGGAATTATGGCAGAGGAGATCAATTTTTTTCAACATTTGTAGGTGCACCAGAAACGTGTTTTTGCTTTAGTCTAGGCTTGATAAACTCTTCTCCCCTTGTAAAGCTTTGGAGCTTTGTCTCGTAAAGATAGAGAAAAAGTGTTTTCTCAACTGTCTGGCGTTGGCTTCAGAAGCTGCGTCGACCAAAACTTGCATATGTACAGCACTAAGACCACAAACTGCCAACAGAAGTGAGAGTCTTGTAGTTGCACCCATGCTGGTTTCATCTGAACTGTGTTGAAGAACCGACTTGCAACAGCACCCATGCAGATGCTATACAAAGAAACGATATAGATATACGCAATACATAAATTGGAACGCAATCAGTTGGTGCATGGTCACGGCGAAATTCGTAATAATCAATGGTCTGTTGCATTAGCTACTAACGCAGTAAGGAACTCTCGCGCGACTGCTCCTGTGCGTGCAAACCATAAACAGCAAACAGTAAAGTGAATTCTTACACTCTGGTGTCGATCAACTCAATACGCAAATTCTTGACAGGAAGAGACACTTCTATACACAGATGGTACAGTGTGGACCATCTGTATACGTGGTTACCTAGTTCGCAACACACACGAGCTGCCAACAGATGTGCATGGGAGCTTACTCATCTAGTTTGATCACGACTGCAATGAACTACAGGCTTAGATGTCCAACGAGGTGCAATATCGGAAACGAGATGCAATAATCGTAGGTAAGCCATTTCCTAAAGTCGGTAGTCAAGCGAACTTTGTAGCAAAGTATATTATGTATAGTAAGGCAGACTGTCTAGAGCACTGCGTCGTGTCTGAAATCAAAAGTTGGAAACAGATTAAGATGGGCGAGTATTTGCATCTTGATGTCGGATGGCTTTCATTACGGCATATTCTAGACAGTGCGAAAAGACACTTTTATACCTATAGTGTGCAGTGAGCGCTCTCGTGTTCCAATCCGAGTACCTTGTTAGTGACCATATGGTTGTAAACATACCTTTGCTCGCATGCATGCCTAGCAGTCTTTCGATAAGACAGCCCTACATTTGTATAGGGTAACTGACATACAATAATCAAAAATTATGTTATTGCATTTTTAGTAATTTTTAACGTTCGTATGCCCAAAAAATTAAAAGTTCAATCTTTGAAGCTACATTCGCAAAGATATTGACTAGAAAGTTGCTTCCGCTTGTTTATATCCGGTATAGTAGGCGTACCCTATCCGCCGTGACGTTTTACCAGGAACGGAAATGGCTATATGACAGCGTATCCAGGCAATACAAATGCCTTACAAGATAGTACACCTCTCGTTGCCTGCTGGCTGCGGTAACGTGCAAGTGTGGCTTTGATTCGCTTCTCGAATAATGCCAAGATGTGAAAAAGGGCCAGTGCAAGGAAACAAGCGAGAAATCGGTGAGATGGACCAACCGCACGTCCAGATCCGTATAGTACGTATCCTCAGTTGGAATGATACTAGGAGGCTTTGGACTTTTAGCCAAGGTAAACGGAGACTGCCTTAAGTCTTTCAAGTTTATGAAGCAGCAAGCTGTGCTGGCAATTTTGTACTAGAAGAAGGAAGCCATTGCAACGTGACGGTGTGAGAAAGTCAACAAATACTGAAAAGAGAAAGACTGAAAGAAAGCGTGAGAAATAAAGGTAAAAAGTCCTGACGTAATGGCAATTGTTGTTGTTGTTATTGTTGTTCAGTGGTGTTGGTAGTGGTGGTGTGTTTCCGATATATATATATATATATATATATATATATATATATATATATAATTGCTGTCTATAGATATATACGTACTGTGTAAGAACTTAAAATGTCCTAACAAATAGCAGAATGGTTTTCACACTTTTGTTAGAAATGCTAGCACACACATATATCTTAGAATATCAAGTACTTACAATATTAATAGTAATGTTGTTTTACTAATTACCTATTACACTTTGCGCTATCCGTTCTCACTTTTACTTCATATGTACACGCCTCGGCTCTTCTGTTAAAACCGAATGCGATAAACCGGAAGCACATTACGGCGCAATTTCGTTATAGAAATCTCGCTTTCAAAAATGTAAAATTATTTTTCCGGGAATGTACACCTTTAGAACTATCATATATAAATTTACATTAATTTTCGATTTTGTGTGCGTTAACCAATGAATTCCCAAAGAATTGAGACACCCGAACATGCAGTAGCCTTCGAAATACTGGGCTGTACGAGATCACGCTGTCTTCGCATCATTCAGCACACATTCTGCAATCAGCGATGTCGTCATTCTTCTATAGCTGGGGAGACTAGACTGCCAATTGACATCAAATTCAATCAATTGAGACCGACTACATTGATATCAGCCTTATAAATGGCAGTGATTCGGATTGCTTGCCAATTGTCATGATTCTGTTTATTGTAGGCATTGTTCTGTATTCCATCTATCACTATACTGTTCATATGCGCATGCAAGTGTCAATTTCAAAATTAATGACGTCATAGACCTTGTTTTGTTGGAAATCTACCACGCACTAAATGTTTTGAGAGTCCAATGGCCCCATGGATCCATAACAACGCCGCTAGCTGGACGAACATTGAGATGCAACCAATCGAGTTCAATTTGTTATAATTTGCAGTACGTCTCCCATATTTTTGAATCAATAAAACGGTCTTGCTCTCTCAAACACATGCATGCACAATACACGAGACTTGCACTCTATCTCAAAATAAAATTATGAATAAAATCAAGAAATCGCTCCAGACTATAAAAGGTGCGGCGATGATAAAACTTGCGTAAGAATTACATATAAATGAAGTAACAAGTTATTAATAGATATTAAAACTGCAATTTGACGCTTTCATTTATAGACACTGTGTTGATAGATGTCCTCTCCATGTGTAGGACTGCCGCTTGCCATTTAATTCTCTTTCTAGTCCGTCTTACTCGAAGCGCTATCGGAAGCGAAGCCAACGTTACTACCGAAGTTGACGTCGACGCTCTGAACGTATGGAGAAGCGATTTGGAATGGAAGTGCAACACGCCACCCGTTCAGAAACGCTACAGCATGGCTCCGTTCGTCAGCAGCGATGGCGACCACTTCTTGCTACACGGCGGATCAATAGGACAGGGAGTGACTGTGGACGAGACGTGGGTGTACTCCGTGGAGGCAAACGTTTGGTCTAACGTGACGGACGAGAACATAAAGCCAACCTCCAGACGGTCTCATACAACCGTCACTCTATGCAACCGTGCGATTATTCTGTTCGGAGGCCAGGACAAGAAGGAGAAAATGTTGAATGAAACTTGGGTATTTGAAATAGATAACATGAAATGGCGACGCCCGGATATAGACAACGCATCGGATCCTGTTCCCCCAATGTTCACGCACGCGGCTGTCGTTATTAGCTCCCGCAATCGGACGTCGTGTCAGTGCAAACAGTCCATATTGGTCATTCCCGGACCAAGCGACGGGGTCTTGGATTGGTCGACTGTTTGGGAACTTGTGTGCGTAGAGGACAGGAAGGCATACCGATGGTCTAGAGTCAAAACAAAATGGGAGGCATCTGTTCCTAGAGGTCACCCAGGGTTGGCGACAGGCACAACCTATAGTGAGATAGCAGTTGTCGCTTTAAGCTACAACGGTCTATGGACGTACCAACTCACAAAGCAAACATGGAAGCAAGTGTACGTGCACGACCGTCCACCTTTTTCAAAATCAGCCATTGCTCTTTTCTTTCCGTTTCTACAAAGCTATGTGGTGATTATGGACAGTTTCTATTTTAGATACAATATCGCAAGTGGCAAAATAAGTAAGGAAGTAGGTATCGGCCAGAATTCCGTTACCTTTCGCGGTGGGGCGGCAGCGGTGTTTGGTTCCTACGCCATTGTTTACAGAGGCGCTATCAGGGCTTGTCGTCAGCTGATGATAAATTTGACGAGAGAGTGTGACAGGTGGTTAACGTATAAATTGCCGGATTCGCTCCTGACACCCATATTTGGATATCAACTAGTCTTGGGAGTATGGAAAAACAACTTCTACGTTATCGGTTCGCCTAACGACGAGAATAGGCGCTCCGGTGATCCTAAAGGGACACTCTGGAAACTGAATCTTGAGACACGGCAGTGGTTTCAGCTCCACAAAAGGGTTAGTCGCCATTCAAACAAAATCACGAAATACAACATTACAAACGGCGTCTTCCTTCAAAACTGCGCGTGCTTCCTCTGCTACAGAAATCGCTTTCCGAATAAGCTAGATGCCTACTATCCTAATGCAGACCGATGGAAAGTTTTTGAAATCAATGAAGCGCCTCCAATAAGACGTGGACATTCATTGGTTGCTATCAATTCTAGCGCTATTCTTTTGTTTAGTGGGTTCAAAACATATCACTCGTTCAAGCCACCAGAGCCTCGTGATGATTTATGGATATTGTCATTCTTGGAAGAGGTTTCGCGATGGTACCCAATATACTCTTCGACTCGAACAACAAACGTCTATCCACGTGTCAGACCAACACCAAGAGCCATGCATGCTGCCGCGGTTATCGACCATCATCTATTCATTTACGGAGGTGTCGACGGCAACTTTTCGGTTTTAACAGATATGTGGTCTTTTAACACGACTGTTTATCGCTGGACGCGAATAGAACAGATTACTCGTACTCCTCTGCTTTTGAACCAACATTGGAAGATGTCAGCAGTCACATACGGGCATCATATGCTCGTCACAGTTGGATGCACTAACATATGGAATAGAGACAAAGATTACTGTGGCGGAGTAGAAGAACAGTCAACCTGGATGTATGATCCCTATATCAATAGATGGACTTCATTGTCAACAACTAAGTTACTGAGCAACTTGTTTATTGCATTAAGCGACTACAATTATCAGAATAATCTTCATCTATACAAGGGAAGACTATTAATGTTAGAAAATAGAGTTGTAACTAAGCTGTATTTCGACGTACTAGCGTGTCCACTTGGTCTCGCCTCTCCAAACATGTATTTTACAAACTGTGACACTTGCCCTCTTGGTACATACGCAGAGAGAAATAGAAGAAAGTGCGTCCGATGCCCGCTTGGACTGACCACAAAGTCAATCGGTTCATTTGATGTCAACAATTGTAGTCGATGTGTTGATGATTATTGCCGCCATGGCGACTGTATCTTGACTGTTATAGCAGGAAAACCAACGCCCGGTTGTCGATGTCACTTTGGATTTACGGGCACTCGGTGCCATATTCCCACTTATATAATATTGTTTCTGATGTTAATTCTTGTTGCCACACTGATTTGTCTGTTTGCTGTATTTTGCATCAACAAGTGGAGATACAAACAGATACGAGAAGGGCAGTTGCAACGGCACGTCGAAGAGCTAACCAGCGTTTGGCAAATTGGACACAACGAGCTGCAACTGTTGGACAGAATAGGAGAAGGCGGATTTGGCAAAGTGCACAAGGCTGTCTACAGAGAAACAGAAGTTGCCGTCAAACTGTTGAAAGATGTTGAACCAGACCATCAACTGATCAAAGAATTTGAGAGAGAAATACTCTTCATGCAAACGGTGCGTCACCCAAATATCGTCATGTTTATCGGAGCCGGTCTGATGGACGACGGCTCACGGTTCTTCGTGACCGAGTTCATGCACCGTGGATCTCTACGGGACGTGTTAGAGACCAACAAAGCTAATGGCATAAGTTTCATCACTCAAATTGAATTTGCTATCGATGCAGCCAAAGGCATGGAGTTCCTCCATAGTCTTACGCCTGTCAGAATTCACAGAGATTTGAAAAGTCCGAACTTTCTCGTTAGTAGAGCATGGACGGTTAGAGTTTCTGACTTTGGACTGGGACGGCAGATACTAACGGAGAAAGCACACAGAAAGCGAAAGAAGAGTATTGCTACACCACTGCTTGAAGACTACGTCGGTAGCACTTGTACGACGAGGGTTGGAACGGTTGCATGGAGAGCTCCAGAACTGTCAACGTCCAAGAGATATGGGACTTCCGTTGACGTTTACAGGTAGACACTTTGAAAAACGTGCATTATCAGCTATAATAGTGCAATCAATTTTCATTCATGATTAACATAGCTTTGTCTTTAGCTTTGGCATCGTTCTCTGGGAGCTGCAAACTTGTGACTTACCATTCTCTCACTACGGTTTCAATTATGAAATTGAAGACGCTGTGCTTTCAGGAGAGCGACCTGCTATCCCTGGCCAGTGTAATAACGATTTCAGGCAACTCATCACCGATTGCTGGAATCCCAATCCAACTCATCGACCCGCTTTTCCTGAAATACTGAGACGACTGAACAGAATATACGGCACCTGTTATGCAACGGAGAAACAGACCTGAGAACAATCAGCACTGTGGGCAATGCATTGTGGGCAATGCATTGCAGTAATTGTATGTTGTCTAGTTGAGTACTAACTTGTTAAAAGTCCCTTTTGTCATTGAATTAATTAAAACTCGAGAGAAAAATTGACTAGCTGATTAAATTTTGTTTGATACCTAGCGATGTGAAGGTGATGTAATAGTTTCGATTTGGCAAAAATTGTGTAACAATTATGAGCTCAAAACCAATGCAACGTCGCAATAGAAATAATTTGACGTAAACTGCTGTCTTTCACTTTCACTAAATTTTTGGGTTTCATTTGTTTTTGCACACGAAGCGTCTATACACATTAGATTTGTCATGCCTTCGTTACAAGACCGAAGATCTTGGAGCATCATCGCCTGCCAATCTATTCTCTTCACAGTGGCGTTTGCTCAAAAATTTACCAGAAACGACAGCAGTGTCACTACCGATGTCGATGTGTAGGAATGTTGAATACGTGGCAGAGCAATTCAATGTGGAACTGCAGCACGTCGCCGTTAGAGACATGCAGACTTTGCCATGGCGCCGTTCACACGCCACTTAGACGGTGGTCACCGCGTTGTGCAACACGTGGGATCAATGGAAGAAGTACGGTATTCCGACGACACGTGGGTCTACTCCGTAGAGAAAAATTTCTGGTCTAACGTGACGGGCAAAGACCCAAA